>NW_008751714.1:800994-864811 GCF_000715545.1 Opisthorchis viverrini
ATGTGCCAATGCGGTTTGTTCAAAGAGGGTTTTCACATGAAAATTTCGGTTCTCTCGTCGGATGAGTGACTGATTTTGGCATAGTAAATCTAACGATACTTTGTAACAATCTCCGAGTTAAACCAGTCGTACAGTGGGATTATATGATAAAGTTGAACTGTAGGGAGAATACTTGCCTGTGCAATTCAACCCAAGCAAGAACTTTGAATCACTGGCACCTTCACTATAATGTCTTTCAATAAAACGTCAGTAAATGAAACAATCCAGGGCTTCACGGTCGGTCTGGATGCATCACTGTGGGGATAGTTTCTTGTGTAGTTCATCTTTGTGCACTCACTATCTTTCTGTACCATCTTCAACGAACTAATGGAAAACAACTGGACAATTGGTCTCTTCTTTCCACATTTAAGTGACTGATGAATGAGAAAACGGTTGATAAGATGCTCCGACTAATTTGAGTTTGTTTGAGTTCCTTTGAACACAGATATTAGCTAATAGACCGCGGTATCATAGCAACTGTTGGGAACTTTTTCCAGTTTGAGAAAATAAACTGAAGGAAACTTGCCTATGTGATATTCCATTTGGTTCTAGGGGATGATATGAGGACTGAAAAAAGTGTTTCGTGGAATATTAAAACAAGAGAATAGTGAATAAAGCAATGAATAAAGGATCAGACATGTTCATCGCATTCCTCCATTCCGCTTGTTTATATAAAATTATCTGGCCAATTTCTGGCAATCCTTGAGGTTTGCCAGAGGGCAAGTTCAAATGAAACGCAACATAGTCAAGTAGAGGTCCGTGAACCAAGTTTCCATTTGCTTACGGTTCGCTCAGCAAACTCGGTGAATTCGGAAACACATTGCGGTCTAAGAATAATCACTGCAACTTCGGGAAAATTTATGCTGCATCCCCTGGAGGAAAATAGCCATCGTATCCTAAGAGAATTTCATTGCAAAATCATCTCGTCAGGCTTTCACTGTCAGAGCAAGCATGTATTCTGTCATTTGGACTGTGGCTCCCTCAACTTTGTGTGGGTGCTCATACATGCAATGTGAAGCCAAACGCTCACAGAAAAGCTTATCTCAATTGCTGTGTTGGAGTTCCACTAACTTGCATACAGTTGGACCATTTGCTCTTACACACACATCAGTAAGTAAACCATTCAACTCTTTCTGTGTAGGACTTTCCAATTATTATATTGTTTAACTCTACCAATTTCAGCTTTTAATTTTATGATCATCTTTAAACGCTCTGATCCTTACTAGTCCCGAACCAAGCACTAGAAAGCTGGGCAGTAAAGTAGAATTTGTCGTTTTGCAGTCAACTGACAACAATTTCATTTCTGCATCGGTTCGTTACGCGAATTTAATGAAACGAGACTTGGCAAAGTCAGAATCAGATATAGCAACTATAAAGTTGATATAGGTTTCCTAGTTAGAGTAGAATCGTGCCGGTCAACTCAGAAATCTCATGGAGTTATTTTTGTTCCAAGTGAACACAGAGAGTGGAGATGCCTCCCTTAAGATCAGCGGAACAAAAAGCAGATTGTAAGGATGACTTTTCACAGTTTGTGACAAATGAGATCGAATAATGCTCTTGAAAATTGAATGAATACGGCATCTGCACTTTGAAGTGATGAATAGTAGCCGCATGAGGCTAAATACTGGAGGTTGTTTGAGAGAACACTGCCTTCTCATACTAAATAACTCGGCGAAGACGATTGATTACTTTAAAAAAACCTCGAAACCTAGTAGACTGTTCGCATTTCCTCGTTAAATGTATTTTCAAATAGAAATCCTGAGAAATTTATTCACAAGTGCTATCAATACATACAAGCCCTTCTCCCAATTGGGATTTTAAACAATGTGTACAAAATATGCGGTACTTCAATTCACGCTATTGAAACACCTACCATGAACTTGTATATCCTGTTCTTCTTGTGACCGGCACATAGTCCACGTCTGTTGACCCCTTTGCGTAACAGATTTGAAGCTTGGATTCATCGTAGATTCCACTGGCAGTTTCAAGCAGTAAGCGTTGTTTGACTTATCAGGGTCTTGCTTATGTGCCGTCAGCAGTGATGCATAAATTTCACCTACCCATCATTACCGACAATTTTGTACGGGTTTTCTAATTACAACTGCTCAATTTTCTCCTAAGATTTATGCATTCCCCCTAGTTTTTTGACCAACTAGGTACCAAAGAAGGGTATGGGATGTTGATGACGATGTCCATTCGCCGGTCCATCTACATTTCCCCACCCACACCCGGCAAGGATCGCCAGGGCCAATCGGAAGCACTCCTGGGAAAGAAGTTAATATACTGGCCCAGAATATAAGCCCACAGTAGGTCAAAACAACGAGTGTGCTTGTCTCTCGTGTACGCTCTGTATGTACGTGCGCATGTGTATGTATGCTTGATAGACTGCGGTTTTAAGTGTTGCACTGGGCCACGGTAGAAAGCAAATCGACTGGCTGAACGATTTTCCTTCCCAAAGTCTAGTCAGTCACCCAGTGGACGCAAGTATCCCCCTCTTGCTTGATGTCTGCCTGCTCCATATGGCTGACAGGTTGACAGGGGTCAGGTATGTTCTCCGTCCCTGAATAACGTACAAACAGTAACAGAAGCGAGACTGCGTTTACAGGACTTTTAACACAATGCGATAAAAGTTGTGGGCGTTTGTCTAGGCTGAAGTAATTTATCTGATATAGTAGTCACTGGATTCTTGTCGATGTAACAATTAGAGATAGTTCGTTTCCAAAAATTCCACGTTTTATCATTTGCACCGAGTGTTGCATCCCGTGAGCTGACAAGTATGCTTTTCCACCAAACATACACCTAATGTGAATAAGTCACCTGTGTAGGGTAACTTTCACAGTTTTTCACAGTTATCAATCCGGAAGTTCGTATTGCGATATTTCACAACTTGGACTGTTTAACCTCTGTAAAGGAACCTGTTTTCTTAACTTATTTACTTTTAGGTATCTGATTAAAAATTATTGAATAGTATTTTCTTTTGGTTTCATTTCGAGGCTCACTATCCTAGTCAGGTGTTTGGAAAGAACCATGGAGCATACGTGATTTCGTAGCATTATCCCTGACTCACTTTTTCACTACCCTGAATTTGTATGAATCTTTTTCTTAAAATAAAACAAGAAACATGTGACCGGATATACGTAACTCCCAAAGGAGCAGGGAAGCCTGCTCCTCAGTATTCCGTTTTATAGATAAGAGGATCAATGGCGTGAAAGTGGTTTCTGAAAACAGTGAGTAAACAGAGACAACACCCAAAGACTCTTTACGGCGGTGCAAAAATGTGAGGTTAGGGTTAGAATTAACATGTCAGTATCACTTGAGTCTGATTTCAGTAGCCTGGTTGTCAACTATCCCTACAGGGGGATGCAAACTCTTCTCCAATAGTTGATGATTTAGAAGTTCTCAAGATGCTTGTGACCATGGAGTCAATGAAGTACTTTTCTCTGGATCCGATAAAATGATCCAATTAGAGCGCGTGCGTTGAACTTATATGATCTTAATTGTTGAAGGATTGATGCCAGCAGCCTCAGGTTTGCGGACTTTCTCCAGTGCACAAAATTTTACTTGCATTTTTTAAGGAACTTGCTGCTACACTGATATTTAACCTGTAGGCTTCCTTCGCATTTTAGCTTTCCGACGACTGATGAAATTTTCCGGTTGAAGAAACTACAAGTTGATTGTTTGGATTATATAGCACCTTGAAGATGATCTTCGACACCGGTTTCTGCTGTGGGGACGTGATGGTTTCTTGTCAATTCTGATGGAGCTCTCAAAAAATGCAATTTCGGACCAATAGTGAATTTTTAGAAACAGTCTAATTCCATTCCCGATATAAGCGGTTGTTTTGGTCCAGTTTTCCGGCATTATGAAATCTGATTTCTTTGCGATTGGCATCCAACCTAGTGAAAACCAATGCGAAGCTCTTTCATTAATTTAAGTAAGTGACCTTTGAAATGCGTACTTTCAGGATCACAACCGAATAGATGTGCCGTTAAACTCCTATGATTCAATGTTGAACATAATTTGCGAACAAATGAGGAAAAGAATACACTTTAGTAGCAGTGTGGTTGTTGATCAGGTAGCGGTTGATTTGCTCAGCAAGATTACCCATTAGAAATTATACTCGCCTAACAGATCAGCTGTCACTTGACCAGTAGTCAATTAACTCACTCACAATAAGGGGTTTTTGTTGTACCGCCGTGAGAATTACCGTTTCCTCATAGCAAAAATGCACTAAAGACCACGAAATCACCACGTTTAGTCTGGTTTCCTGTATGCAACCGATTACGAACAAGCCACGGTAACAAGTAGCTTGGTTCAGGCCCCATTCTTCGTAAGCTTCCATACAAGTTAAAGGTGATTAGGCTAAAGTTTATTGATTTATTACACCAGAAATAGAAGCAAAACCTTGGAAGCTGAGTCTTTTTCAGGCAGTATTCCAATAGACAAGTAGAACTTGTGGAAAGTTCAGACTCTCTATTGCTGTTTGGAATGCTCTGGGTATATGGAGGTGAACTTCCACAAGGTAGATCAATATTTTAGGGTTAGTGAGGATATTTTGAAATGTCAGCTGACCGTTCAACTCATGAAGGAAGTTTGTCTACGCTAAAATGCCGAAAAGCTCTGTATAGCTGTTTCCCATTTGCTAGAAAGCATGATAAAATGCTCATTTACCATATTTCCAAGTGATCCAACATTTTGTATCAGAAGAATGAAGTCGATACATCTGAGTATCCAAACTTACTTAGAATGCATCGCCAATTAGTTTCATCCCGTTATATTTTGTTGTCACTCTTTGGCATGGCTGATAAGATTTGTACTTTTACCCTCACAAGCTCAATGAATGAATAGAGATCGGATAGAGTGAAGCTACTGAACAAATTCTAGGCCATTGAAATGACTTTTTTACCCCGCATGTGAGTTAATTAGCTGCGGATCTCCTTGCACAATGCCCTGAATCCATTAGCTACTGGAACGTTTATTTTAGCAGCGATAGGTCAGGTGGTATAAACCAAAATCACATTCTCTGTATTGAGAAAGAAGCCGGACGACAATGTACAAAGTCATAAAATTTACCAAGTGACTGGGAAAGCAACTGGGATAGCTACGTATGATAAAATATCAGTTTCAGCACTATATACTGACCGCCTTGTGAGATAAAATTAGACATGCGGTTCTTCGCGAGAAACAGTCTGACGTTTTAACGTGACCTAACCTGACTTCTGAGACAATCCCACAAATATTGGCGCTCAATCAAACAGGCAGTTGTTTGATGCGTCACCACCATGGATATTTGGTATTCATTTCGCACTACTGATGAGTACCTGAAAAACTTGGGTGCGTTTACAACCATTCGCCCGTGAACGTGAAGGCCATGGTAAGCCAGTGTTGCATTTGTCAATTTGTTACCAATACTTGGGCTGCGCACATAGTCTGAAATAATCTACCAGCTTTTTTTTAATGAACCCAGCCTTGTTGGTTAACAAGACTTGTCCATCCCACTATTTTATCCTGGTATGCGCCGCAAGTCTACACCTCAGATCAGGCACCACCGCACTTAGACCGCTCCTCATTGGGGCTAATGAATAGTTTCAACGAAACACCTATGTTTACATTGCCTGCTTTAGGTTGAAATTCTTGTAGCTATTTTATTCTGTAATTATTCCATCTCTTTGTCTTTTTTCGCTAGAAAACCTTAGAGCTTCCTGGCGCGAAGTTTCACCAAATTCAAAATATTGGATTGACAAAATTCTGGGCAAGTACTGCACAGCAGGTGCAGGTGAAAGGTTACTTCCAATGTCAATCACATAGTCACTTTATCCGTAGCAAGTACCGTTTTATATAGTGTCGTCCTTTGGTTGTCTCATTATTATCATCATTATGAGGACAGGATCATTTGTCGATCTCTTTAGGACAGCTGTCCTCCTTGGGAAAGCGCGTCATCAGTCTTCCAGGGTGCTTAAGACTGCAATAGGATTGGTAATGGATTTAAAAACTGTTTCATGGTTTTCAGGAGTGTTCCTTTCTGTCTATCTACCTACCTATCTATCGTCCTGGGTAATTTCGCTCCTCTGCTGCTGATTTAAATGAAACTCACCAGTTATTCAACGAGATAGTTGGCTTATTTTTCATCTTGTATGCAGTTTGTCTTTTGAAATTTTGTTTCTAAAGATCAGCCTATTAAAAGTTTCTTTCAACCTGAGACATATGTGAGAGCGAGAGATGTCTCAATATACATCGCTGATCGACCGGGAGAAGAAACTCAAAATCTCGCTCAATTATAACATAGTTCAAACCAAAACAGATGTTTCTTTTCTAATTATTTGACTTGGTAATACAGTCTCCATTCAACTACCTAGAGACAGCACTTTATGTTGCCACACAGTAACAAAAACAACTAAATACACTAAAAATCCACCCAAAGTTGAGTGGTCACTCAGATGCATCTTGTCTCCACTAGGATTAAGGATATCCTGCTACAATAAACAGCTATCACATGGTGAACAGGAGGAAAGACGTATTGTCGAAAAGAAACAAACGGAGTTTGGTACTGTCCTTGCATTGTAATATAAGGCCCAACGCCAATATAGTAGTAAAATATCTTGCTGATTTTCGTTCGTTCATCTAGATTGACTGGTTTAAACACACTTCTGACTGTATGAAGATCAAGTACTCGTTGGCTTGCACAAAATAATATATTGTTTTGAATTACTAAGTGGCTTTCGAGGCGCATGGTTTTTTCTTGTGTATTTTTAGAAGTAGTGAGATGTCTGGCCATCCTTGAGGTTTAAAAGAGAGGATTGTCGACTGCCTGGTCCATTTTGCATGCAAGATGATAAGGCGGAGCTATGGAAAGATCCTGAAAGATTAGTCACGGTAACTGCCAAAAACAAACAGTCACCTTGCATAAGTTAATCACTTACTTTATTAATTAATTACTTTATTAATTATTTAGTAATTAATTGATTATTATTAATAATAATAAACAAAGTAATTAATTAATAAAGTAAGTGATTAACTTATGCAAGGTGACTGTTTGTTTTTGGCAGTTACCGTGACTAATCTTTCAGGATCTTTCCATAGCTCCGCCTGATCATCTTGCATGCAAAATGGACCAGGCAGTCGACAATCCTCTCTTTTAAACCTCAAGGATGGCCAGACATCTCACTACTTCTAAAAATACACAAGAAAAAACCATGCGCCTCGAAAGCCACTTAGTAATTCAAAACAATATATTATTTTGTGCAAGCCAACGAGTACTTGATCTTCATACAGTCAGAAGTGTGTTTAAACCAGTCAATCTAGATGAACGAACGAAAATCAGCAAGATATTTTACTACTATATTGGCGTTGGGCCTTATATTACAATGCAAGGACAGTACCAAACTCCGTTTGTTTCTTTTCGACAATACGTCTTTCCTCCTGTTCACCATGTGATAGCTGTTTATTGTAGCAGGATATCCTTAATCCTAGTGGAGACAAGATGCATCTGAGTGACCACTCAACTTTGGGTGGATTTTTAGTGTATTTAGTTGTTTTTGTTACTGTGTGGCAACATAAAGTGCTGTCTCTAGGTAGTTGAATGGAGACTGTATTACCAAGTCAAATAATTAGAAAAGAAACATCTGTTTTGGTTTGAACTATGTTATAATTGAGCGAGATTTTGAGTTTCTTCTCCCGGTCGATCAGCGATGTATATTGAGACATCTCTCGCTCTCACATATGTCTCAGGTTGAAAGAAACTTTTAATAGGCTGATCTTTAGAAACAAAATTTCAAAAGACAAACTGCATACAAGATGAAAAATAAGCCAACTATCTCGTTGAATAACTGGTGAGTTTCATTTAAATCAGCAGCAGAGGAGCGAAATTACCCAGGACGATAGATAGGTAGGTAGATAGACAGAAAGGAACACTCCTGAAAACCATGAAACAGTTTTTAAATCCATTACCAATCCTATTGCAGTCTTAAGCACCCTGGAAGACTGATGACGCGCTTTCCCAAGGAGGACAGCTGTCCTAAAGAGATCGACAAATGATCCTGTCCTCATAATGATGATAATAATGAGACAACCAAAGGACGACACTATATAAAACGGTACTTGCTACGGATAAAGTGACTATGTGATTGACATTGGAAGTAACCTTTCACCTGCACCTGCTGTGCAGTACTTGCCCAGAATTTTGTCAATCCAATATTTTGAATTTGGTGAAACTTCGCGCCAGGAAGCTCTAAGGTTTTCTAGCGAAAAAAGACAAAGAGATGGAATAATTACAGAATAAAATAGCTACAAGAATTTCAACCTAAAGCAGGCAATGTAAACATAGGTGTTTCGTTGAAACTATTCATTAGCCCCAATGAGGAGCGGTCTAAGTGCGGTGGTGCCTGATCTGAGGTGTAGACTTGCGGCGCTGCTGACAGAGCTACCCATGATATGCGTCTGTTGTCTTTACTGAAGAGATTTTCTGAGTCCAATGTAGCTATTCATCCTGAGAAATGCACTCTTGGTGTCCCATCATTTTCATGCCTTGGCTACATTGTGGATGACAGCGGTTTTAAACCTGATACAAGACGTCTATCCCCTGTGGTAAATGCGCCATCGCCAACCAATTTACAAGAACTGCGTTCAGTTCTAGGAACACTCCAGTATTACTCCCGTTCCTTTCCTAATTTCGCCAAACATGCAAGTTGTCTGTTTGATGTCATATCTTCTAATCAATTTTCTTGGTCCTCCAACCATGAGAAGACGTTGCGTACACTGCTTGGTTATCTTCAGACTTCAGCTGTTTTGAAGCCATTTTCCGCCAAACATCATTCGACGATCATTACTGATGCTTCTCCTACTGGAATAGGAGCAATCCTTGAACATCGTGGTAGACCAGCGATCTGCATTTCCCGTCGACTTTCAAAAGCCGAATGTGGATATTCTGAGACTCAACGAGGAGCACTTGCTATATATTGAGCTGTCAAACGGCTTCATAAATATCTTTTTGGATCTACTTTACCATTTCTACTGATCACGAGTCTTTGAAGTTCTTGTATCATCCAACAAAGTCTCTGGCGAAGTCATCTGCCGCTATGGTGCAACGGTGGATTATTGCACTGAGTTCTTACACCTACATAATATTTCATCGTAGTGCGAAAGTGATTCCTCATGTCAATTTCTTGTCAAGAATTCCATCAAGCGAGCCTGATTCAAACAATTCAGATTGTCTGTTGATTCAGCAATTCAACCATTACCAGTCAAGCGGGATGCGCTTGTTGCTGCCACTAAAAGATATTTTGTTCCCATTTTTTCTGCACTGCGACGTAGCAGCAAGAACGACGCCGATTTCCTGCTTGCTGCTGTCTCCGCGAAAGCTTATCCGTTCCTCCGGATGGTTTGCTGTGTTTTGAGGATAGAGTTATCATTCCATCGACTCAGCGAGCGGCTGTTCTTGCAGATTAACACTCTGGTCATCTGGGTGTCGATAAAATGAAATTCCTTGCACACTTGTCATGGTGGTGGCTGATATCAAGCATACTGCTAAGCATTGTGGCCAGTTGCTTGTGAAGCATTTCAACGAGTTCATGCCAACTACTGTAGTCCTTTTCTCGGTAAATATTACGCTTTAATTGTTATTGACTCATTCACGTTGACCTGAAGTTTTTCTAACTACGTCTCCAAGTGCCGAATTCATTCAGCAAGCATCGAGAAAAGTATTCAGCCATCAAAGTGCACCGACTGTTTTGGTCACTGACAACGGCGCACATTTCACTGCAAAATTCCTCGAGGAATGGTCGAAGGGTCTTGGATGTCGACATCTGTTTACTGCTCCGCGATATCCCCAGTCTAATGGAATTGCTGAGACTTTTCTCCGAACACTACAGTCTGTCATTATTTCACTCTTTCCTACTACTTTTGTAGAATTGGACCGTGGGATTGATAATTTTCTAATGCAATACAGGAACGCCGTGCATTCCGTTACTGGGAAGCATCCCGCGCTTCTATTTATATCTTTTTCGTTGCGCACAAGTCTTGACTGTGCCAAAACGGCTGATGTTACATTTTTCAAGGGTAATGATTTACGACCTGCCACAGGAATAGTACTTTCATCAAATGGCAAACGAATGGTCAAAATTCTCGATTTGGATGATCTTTCTTGTCACCGGAGACACATTAACCAGGTTGAGTTCAACACCAGAGGTCAGTCTGTTAACGGAACTCCTGCTGTTTCAAATACTAATGAATTTTTTGTAGAGGATCTTATGGTATCCGAACGAAACGTTGTATCTGATGAACGCACTATCTGTGAAGAGTGTGAAGTTTCCATTCCGAGAAGGTCCGAAAGATTGCGGTCAAGACCACCACTCGTTTATAAACATCCACACGCTCATTCAATGTGTGGTGGATGTGATGAACATGACTGATCCTCTATTCATTGCTTTATTCATTACTCTCTTGTTTTAATATTCCATATGTTGTATATATAGGTCAATTAGAATGCGTACGTGCTACTTGTTACATTGCTCTGAATTCTGGATTTCTAGTTCGTCTGGTTATTCCGATATGTGTGCGAAACTTAATTCTCACAAGGAATCATCAAAGCAACTGTGCATTGACAGTGACTCTTTGCGGACTAGCGGAAAATTTACAAGCAAATCGCCAAGGTCGGCAAGCTGATAAATGGTGTATAATCAACGACAAATTTGCAAAGCCTTTGCGTACGTAGTGACTGCCCCAGGGGAGGACGATGTTGTTTCGTGGCAGTAAGTAACAAGGGGCACATCCTTGGACAGCTCTTCTGTCATATCATCACACACCCAAAGGAAACTACAGATGCACTGTCTCCCTTTCAAGGTCCTGTCACACAAAGACCTACCATGAGTATGTATTTTCAAATTACTAATATTTTTGAATTGGACTAGATGAGAATTCTCTGGACCAAGACCTCGGAGTCCCGAGGTGGGTATTCTGTTAGTGAGATAGAACAGTTAAACTGTCATCACTCAATTAATGGCTGCTTTACGTGTACGTCCAGTTTTCACATCTCTTCCTATCCATTACCAATATCTTTCACAGGGTGTATTTTCGGGCTTCAACCCAGCCTTTCTTGATTCCTATAACAAAAATCCACCAACCACACACTCGTACACCTGGATGAAGTGGTGAGTAATAACGCTATTTCTACCATCTCTCGTGGGCGTCATTAATATGGACGCCTTATGCTGGATCACTTGGCTTGTGGTTGCTCGTATTCAAAGCTCGCGCTCAGATACGACAATGCGTAAGTCCACATACATCTCTGAGGTTACCGTATACATTCAAAAACCCGCTGGTAACATTGTTGCCACCTTTTAACCGTCTACGTCACTGCTATATCTGTGCGGTTGTGCCGGAAGTTGTCGAATTGGTCCAGCAGCCAGGAAGGCGGATGGAACTTGAGGAGTGCCAAGTGATCGTTTGCAATTGCCTCAAATCTCCTTCAAAAGCGTATATCAGTAACCAGGGTCCAAAACGAGTAAGTGAACAGATTTCTTCAAAATGCAGCGTCCATAAATGACTAGATCAAGTAAGATTCACCAACTTGGCGCCCCCACTAAATGCCAATAGACAGGTCTGGATGCGTGTATTTCACTTGGAAGCTGGCTGAAAGGCACCAGAGAAATCACACAATAATGACGTGGCTTTTATTAGTTTGCGTCAGTGCAATTCTAAACCATTGTAGACACAGGACTATACAAAGCGAGGCAGATACTCTTCATAAGCAAGTGTATTCCCCTATTATATAGATTACATCTAGCCAGCTCCTTGACTGAATGTGTTCCTATCGTATTTCGACCACCAAACTGCCACTAAACTTCTGGACAACACCGGACTGAGACCAACGGAATCGATTTGAAGGGTGATTTGTGTTCACCTGGAAATTGATCTTTAGAGTTGTACTGAAGATGCTAACTCTTGTCAACCAGATAGCAACACAACAAGAAGTCCGAGTTGTGGCCTCAAAATCACAAACGTTACAAAACATACGGATCTGGATAAAGTATGAGCGCACCGCGTCTAACTGCCCAATTCCACGCGAACTGGTTGGCCCATCTGGACGTTGGAAAACAGAAAACCAGGCAGAACTATGTACAGTTTATCCGGTTTATATGTAAAGCACGAGTTCGGTGGAAAAATCTTGTGCATCTACGAATGCTACTGCTAAAAGGCAAATATTTATCATTAGTATGTTTAGTCCTTATCGTTCACCCATGTACGAGATAGCAAGGCGATATGGCTTTCATTGAAGCAATGGCGTGTAAGTACCGAATGACATACAAATGTACGGATACGGGCAGTCGGACAATGTGAAAATAGACCGTGTGCAGAAAGAAAGGTACAGAAGACGGTCAACAAGTTCGTGAAGTAACGGAAAGTGTCCGAAAAACGGCGAATTAGGATCAAATATATCTGCATATATATATCTGCAGTATTAAGCTGATAGTGGGACGAAGCAGCACCTGCCTCGCGTCAAATCGGAATGCTCGCTTAGGTGAAATCTCAGCAGGCTATACTGGATAGGGTGCAGTACAAAAGGAATACAAGAACAAGACTACTAGAGAAGTTGATTCTGTGCGGCGGATAGTGTGCTTGTCTCCCATCTAAGTAGTTAGAGTTTGATCCTCGGACAACTGGCCTTTTCCGTCGGAGTAGGCACTCAAGAATAAGTAGAATCAATACAAAATTTAAGGCGAATATGAGCAGACAGCAAAATTTCGACGTCAGCAGCTAGGGTGTAAACAGACCTTAGGCAGTAGAAAAACTCAGAGGAGTTAGAGGCAAGGAAGCACAAAGGAGCTATAATCAACGTGCGAACATTGCGCTCCTCAGGATTAGTCAGAATAAATAGGAAGAATAACCGCTGATAACCGCCGCTTCACAGGAACCAACTCTAAACTACCCAACTTCAGCCCAAGTTTACTGGTCAAAACATCCTACACTGAAGCCTAGTTCCAGCACTTCAATTTCAGGACGGAGTGATTGCACCGTTTTACTCCAAGTTCTCGATGGTACTGGCACCAAAATCAAGGAACCACCACAGGCGGCTGCGACCGCTTAAATTGCCAACCCTCAAGTGTCAATCCCCATCCGTCCTGAAGTATATCGGAGCTTGTTAATATTTCATCCTGATCGACTCCCAGAGGAGCTCATCGATCGCGTTCGGAGACCGCAAAATAACGCAACCACACGTTGGTTATCATGGGACCCGCTCTATTGGAAACGTTGAAGACTGTTTCATCCTTTGGCAGGAAAATCGGATGTGCATTAAGATAACACAGAAGATAAAATCAAGCCGCAGCCATTGGGCTGCTCGTTGTTTCAACCAAAGACTGTCCCCTGCATAAGCCGCCCCTAAAGAAAGCTTGCGCCTTACAACTGTCTTCACACGCCATAAACCATATTCTTTGCCCTTGATAAAGAAAACAGAACTGTAGTATTGGGAACCACACAATGTTCACCGATGAATGGCAGGTTCCACTGTCGTGATATTGAAGTGTACTGAGAGGAAACGTTTTAAGGCCGCCATAGTCGTTGGGGACAGTCAAATCTTTGGGTGACGCGCGGACCTATGGAGGAGAAAGCAAAACCAGGGTGGCGGATCCTTCATGCAGACAACATGAAATTCCTGTCCCGCGGAATGCAACATACACACCGGGCCGATGTTTAGGCCTCGCATACTCACCACGTATTAATGATAATAATAATAATAATAATAATATTGGTTCAAGGCCTAGGATTCATTGACAGATCTAAAAGTTTTCGTCTAGAACAGCAATAGTTCTGACAGAAATGTTCACTGGAAAATCCATCGCCTTAGCGATTTAGCAGATGCGAATTCGGCTACTTCAATTCACGTCTCCTCAACGAGCAGCAGATTAGGGATTGTGGCTTGCTTTTTCGAGACCCGTGCTATTCTCATACACAAATCTCATATCGGCCACTTGGGAGCTCTATTTCATTTTAAGTGATATCTCAACTGCCTAAAACGAAGCAGATATTAGGCTGATTAGTCCAAAATCACCTGGATCCTTCTTACTTTTGCCTTTACTATTGGTTTCACCACTCCATGTCTGTAGTTGAGCGGCAAGTAACCCCTAAAGAGAATTGATGATTGGCAGGAGCGATGTGGATGTTCACTGTTGTGAATAACGTCTTCACCTCCTCACGCGACATCACTCAGTTTTTTATTACTCATACTCCGCAGCTAAAGACCATTGTGTAGTACTCAGGCTTTTTGTCATCATTCTTCACCAGCCTAGAAGCAGGAGGAATGGCGAAATTTTCTGCTAGCAACTAGTCCATCCAGGAAAACGGTCCATGAAGTTGTAATCTCTCATCATGCTGCTGTTTTCTTGTGCAACTGTTTTAGCAAAACAGAAATATTACAATTCTCGGGTTTCGGTACTGAAAACCACAAAAGCCTTAGCTTTTAAGTGGCGCAGGAAACTCAGCAATTGTCATCACTGACGCGTTATGCGTACGATTCAGCATAGCTTATCGTGTAGAGTCATTAGTATATCCACAAAGGTTACCACCAATATCAACATGGAACCTGCTTAAAGAGGATGTCTAATCGACCAATGAAAATAATAGTGATGCTTACTCTAGGCTGTTGGGCGGCATGCCGTCAGGCATGATCGCAGTGGTACAGTCAGAATAGAGGCGTGACTGATGGAATTTGTAGGTATTCAGAAATACGCAGTCACATAGAGAGTGGGCATTATCCGACATAGAGTCGGCCATGCCTAAAGTGCCGTGACCAAAATTGCGGTAGAAGTCGGGAACATGAGGCGTGGCTGGAACGCAAAGCACGAGAAAGTAAAAAAGACCGGTTGATTCTGTAAACGATAATTGCTAGAATGGAGCCACTTAGCCCACCCTGGAGACGCAAAATAATCAGAGCGCAACGAAAAAATATCAGGAAGTCAATACTCATCGTAACTGTCGGATAAACCCCAGGTGATGATGAGGAGATGCACCACGCCTTAGGAGCCGTATACAAGCAAGTCAGCTTGGAGGAATCGTACGTCAAAATGGGTACTTACTATATCTCCTAGCACGGTTACAGAAAGTTTGCAGTCCAGTTGTCGAGCTCGTCGAAAATATCAGCAGCGACCTGGCTAACAGTCAGCAAGCCCCCGAGCACAACTAAACCCTCGTTTCAAAAAATTATTCGCTTAAGATGCTTCTTCCATGGTTGTTTTCAACGCAGAAGATACTCAAGTACCAACTACACTGAGATCTTATTCTGGCAAATTGGCAATAATGCTTTGCCACCGCACACCCACTCACTAAGCGGCACTTCCATTTTCAACATGACTCGCAAACGCACTGCACACTCGTAAACCGCGAGTTATTATTTCGATCGCTGATTATCTTTCCTTGTCTCTCTGTTCAGAAAATCATTCCTTTGGTGATATTTTAAAAATTCCCCACTCCCAATTTCGATTATACCCCGAACACTAAAATTCGCCGTGGTATGCTACCCTGGGGCCTTTTTCCGGTTGAACTCAAGCCTGTGGGAAAAAGAAGCCTTCTCTATTCCAAACGATTCTTAAAGTTACCGGACGACATCATCTTCCCTTCGTGTTGGGATCGGATCAATTGCTTGAATGAAACACCCCCGGCTTTTTGCAAATCTTTGCAAATTCACGCACTCGGGAGCACCGTTGACTCGTACGCATACGGCAGCTATGAGTTCATATATGATGCCGGTTCGCAGGCCAACTTGTAGACAGCTGTGCTGGATCCGGTTCGAAGATTACGTCCTTCACTCATACGACCTTTTAGTAGCCTCCTGTCTTGACACACACTAACATAGGCTTTTTTACACGATCGACTACCCTTAGCTGGTCGAATTTTTACCTTCCGCTTAGCGGCTTCATAAGACCCCTACATTGGCGCAAATGATGGCCGGTTCTGGTCTTAATCATTTGGTTTTCTCTCACTACAGTGCCTGTACTGCATGGGTTTAATGTTCCACCTTTAATTTTCCACAATCAGTGGGAAGATATAACCGGACGGTTTTTTTGCCAGACTGCCGCTCCAGGTGTTTCACTTGTGACGACACCATTGTTGGTGTTTCCACGATCTTGGAAGTAATCTCGTTATTACTGAAAGTAAGCACGGCAATGAGAAACGCCTTTGAACTAAGTTTGAGGTTTTGGGGAATGGACTTGACATGTATTCAAAGAAGCAGCCAGATGGATATAAAACCGGAGACCTGAGGTAGAATCTCGGCGGGATGGCTCCAGGAAAGCCTTGAGTTACTAACGTCTGCACTGGAGCAGTTAAAAGTAGTCTGGTATTGCACTGTTTTCTAGGTGGGAACATCAAAGCAGAAGTAAGCTGCAGAGAGGAGACTGTGTCCTAAAATGAAAGAAACTGGGGCAAAGAATCCACCACAGGTCACTAACAAGAAGGTACAGGAAAGCCTACCATCGGAAAATGGAAACATGGAGTGCGTGGAGCACATATCTATTTAGGTCAATCTAAACTAGAAAATATAGGCAAAAGAGATAAAACGCAGGAATAGAATACGGTGATAGCACCCTACAAGTGGGAGGGCTTGGGTAAGTGGATAGATAGTTTGGAGAAACGGAACAACTGGTTCAGGGAAATAACACGGGACTTGAGAGTATTACATACAGTTGTGACATAATGCAAATATCGCGGGCAGATTAATGGCACAACAACCGGATTTTTATAGAGATGCATGTTTGCATGCAACTAAAAGGAGGGAATGTGGATTCATTGGAAGAAGGAAAGATATCACTGGGTGAATCAAGCTCATCAGAAAATAATGCTTTGATGATGTGCTCATAGTGGCTTTGAACAAAATATGCGACTTTTTGGCCATTCCGGTAGTTGCGAGGTGGTGGTCGATGGATTGCATTCATTCAGATTTAGCAATGATGAAGGGATTCAAGCCACCTTGAGTGTTACGAAAGGTCGTACGAATAACCAGGGCCTCCAGAAAGGATAGGCTCTTAAAGGCTTGTTTCACTTTGCTCCTGCTTCCTACTTTTCACATAACTGCTTGTTTCGTCCTTTGAGGACTCAAAACCATCTACTCCCTTGTCGTTTTACCTCCATAGAACCTAGGGTTTCGAATTCGTTAATGCTCCGAGAAGACTGCTCTGGAATGAACAGATGCTTTTCAGAACTGATTTTCAGGCCCGTATACGGACTATTCTTTGAGCTACCGAACTCAGGTTACCAGAGTAAATCCTGATCGGCACAGTCAGCCATAATCTCTTACGTTTACTAGGCGCGCTCGCAAGGGAGCACTCACCAGGCACTTGTTCGTGGGCTGTAAGAATTCTCTAGTCCGGTGTGCCAGCTGTTCTTCACCTTGCCTCGAACGTGAGATTGGCTGTGAGACCTTGGTAATCACCTTTTCTTGATCAACGTGTAATATGAGAAAGCCATCCATATGCGCAGCCGGTCTGCCATGGTGCATCGAGACCTCTAGCTAACAACTTGTCTTCTTCTTCAGCTCCCTCGTCCAATAGCAGCACTGTACCCTGTTGGTCTCAAGCTTTCATGACTCCTCCAGTTTCTACTACCAGAAACCATCAATTGAGTCACTTAATGCGTACATCTACGGGACTATTCATGAACCCAAGTGCAGGGTCGTTATGTCGTTACTGGGACTGTCGCACACGGTCTGCCCATAGTTCACCGTATACCTACTGAGCGTGTTACACTAGCCGAAGAAATTGTCTCAGTACGAAATTCCAAAGCACTGGCTATTGTACACCCCGCTCCTCCTGTTCATGTGCCCAAGAATACTCCCCATGTCAATATCAAAGAAACATTATACCGGTGAACATGGATATTCTCCGGACACCTGATACGATGTGTTGACTGTTATGATATAGACGTCCAACTTACCATCTGTGACGAACTTATATTTGTATAGCGGGAACGACGGAAATGTTTTTCCTACATTAGTGGTGAGTGGTAGCTGCATGTTGAGTTCTCGCCGGAAAAGGTGACATACTTATTGTTTATGAACTCTCCAAATCAACCAAAGAAAGAGGGGATGAACGAACATAATTCCTAATAAGAGTTTCTACTATCTTTACGGTGTTATTATGCTAACAACACGACAGCTATTGGAAATATTAGGTCTGCGCCCAATGAAAAAATTTTCGTAAAATTGCGACTGAGGGAAGGTCCACTGGTTTCAAATGAAAAATATCAGCTGCTAGCCTTTTGTGTTAAGTATTTCTTCATTCAAACCAGGTTTTAGAAGAAAATTTGAATGTGCGGGTGAGAGTCGATCCGGTGCAGAACTATAAGGACATCAGAAAATTCTTTAAGGACGTTCGGGTGTTTCATGTCCGGGCACCACCCATGAGTGCACTTGTTTACGGAGCGGGGTTTGACACGCTAATCTCTAAACCTAAGAAATCAGAAGAGCTCCAAGTTTCACTATCCAAACTATCGGGTGTATCTAAGGGGCTCGGATCCTGAACTACTACAGGTTTAAAAAGCCGAAGTCTACTTTTGCCTATTCGGCTCAGAACCGTGTGCAGCTACTGGCCTTGTGTATCATCCTTCAACCTCCTGTTCTATGATACACCCACCGAGGTTATGAACGTTTTTTCTAACTGCGTGAAGGTCACTGTCATAACAAGAAACCGTGAACTTTCAAATATCCTAATGTAGAGTAATTGAGGGACACTGAGCCAATATTGTAACATACCTGGCTTGTGACCGCCGCCACAGCTCCAATACACTCACACTGATTCTTCCGTGCAATATTCTCTTTTGCATCACCCAACCTTTGCGAATTCATGCTTTGTATGCCTTATGCTTCCCGAATACCCATTTCCATGTTTGCCCATTTCAGAATCGACGTGTGCCATTTCTAAATTTTTGCGAACTTCGACTGCCGCTGAATCCCTGAATATAAACGCCGCGTGGTAAAATTTTACGTAGTAATGTGCAGATGGCAATGCTCGTCAAACGATACGGTGGGCGAATTTCTTTTATACTAACACCTTTTAGACTTATATGTGCAAATGGTGCGGAACAAGGTTCTGCAGTGTTTGCCTCGTGGGCGATTTTCGTGGGAAAATGGTATCAGATGATCAGTGTGCAGTCTGTAACCAGGTAAAAATAGCCTTGTTTTTTCCTCCGGCGCGCACGTTTTGAAATTCCGCCAGACCTCCCACCATGTTTGAAGGGTTGTGAATATGCTCCCCCGGAGGTGATGAGTCTTTATCCAGACTGTTTCAGCGGACGTTCGGATACGTAGATATCCAGAATTTCTGTACTTTCTCTCTCTTCCTTTCCTCACTGTTATGATCTTCGTTATACAATTTACTACGTAAGTTCCAAATCACAGTCTGTAGCGAAGCGTAAACCATCATGTGGTTGGCATTCTGGTGCTAGTGTAGGAACGCTAGTGTTACCATCAAAGATTCTGCTTAGGGGGCGCAGCCGAACAGTTATATAAAATTATTTATTGGATCTCAGTTTATCATACATTTTGTCGTCGAAAACCAACATGCTACCAATAACGATATCGTAAAGAAAAGATTCATCGATAACCCCTGACGTGGACTCTCTCGAAGGCTTTGCTGTCCTCCTTGTACCTCTTTACCATCTATACACAAGTAGAGCAGTTTTTTTGGTAAGTTAAATATTCTTAACGGCAACTTGGTGCTCAGAGATGCCAGGTTTATCGGGAAATCCTTCTGTGCATCTCAGCAACATTCCATACCAGTTAGGTTGCATAAAAAAGTTGCCTATATGCACCGGATCTGTCAACTATCTAAAAGGTCATCGTCGAAAACTCCATCCACTGAAATATCACTAGTTACAACACAGTAAGTTCCCAAGATTCAGTGTCTGTTACATTTGTACAACAGTTTAACACGACTCAGTCAACAACATCTGTAAGTTTCTTAGTTCCAGTACCTACATGTAGGTTGTGATTGTGGCTTCCCAAAAGACCCCCATGTTTCAGAGATTTGACTGCTAGTTTCGGCAGGAAACTATTAGGCTTTCTTAACGCCACTTTTGTTTCGGGGAATCAGCTTTTGTAAAGATGATAGAACCTAGTTCAACTGAAAATAATATTTTCTTCCCAAAATTTTGGTTGTGTCTGATGAAATAGCGGAAAGCACACTTTGAGCTGGCTCAAATTTAGCGCAAGAGAACATAGAAATGGGAGTTGTCTGTTAAAAAGATGGACATTTAATGATAGTAATCAATCAATCTCCCGGTCGACAATTCAAATGACAGCCTAATTTGCCAGAAGTTGGGTGCTGAATTTCCGTAGATGATGGTTTGTGTATTACACAACCAACAGCACTCTCGCATCAAAGGTATCCCTTTCAGTGTGCGGCTCTCGATTCCTGCTATAATAGACAATGAGATCCAGTTGACATTAATGAGCGCTCCCAAAGCGTAGCTCCCATTCTGCTGTTCTCCCTACCTTGGGTGAACATACCTATAGTAGCTAGGAATAGTCCACCTCGGTCCATGTGTTGAGATGTGAAAACAGACTGGCTGACTTTGGCGGATAAAACGATTCCCTCGGTAGTTCCCGTTATCTATTCAACTGTTCAGCCACCATGGATCTGGTTCCTTGCCCATCTATCAGGGCTAGTAATTTTCCTCGATTAATGTTCCTGTGCGGATTAAACAGCTCATGAGCTTCTCATCGTATTATCTAGTCAACACAAAAATAAACATCGTCGGCTGTGTAATGAAATGACTCATGATGCACTAGTTCATTTGCGCACATCCCCTGTGATATACTCATGGGGTGTCAGATGTTTGCTGTGTCGTATTTGCACTCCAAATGTAGAGGTCATATTTTGCGTCGGAATGAGAAAACTTGTGGCTACCGAAAGTTTAAATTAGTGCTTTGACATCACCTTGAATCTCGAAAGCGATTCCAGCGGACTTTTGGAGTTTTATAATACGTTATTGAGTAACAACATAAGGCAACTGTCGAGTGGACTGGTATTGTGTTCACTGGAGATTTAGATCTATGTGACATCTATTGTCAGTACTCCCCGTTTTGACACACATCAACAAACGTCTTTGCGGGATACCGAAGGATTCTAAAAGGGTAGATAGAATAGTATGGCAACGGTGGAATCTAGAAGCATTTCACACCCTCTCTTCCTCATCTCTCATTTTCCAAAAAGAAGTAACATCTACTTGCTTAGAGTGGGTTCATCCTATTAAGTATTGGTGAACTTGCAATGTCACGGTCTACATCCCTGACTAATAGCTTATTATCCATTGTGAGACTGAACGAGCCACACAAGTTGCTCGTCATCTCATCGTCATTATCACTGGGAGCAACACCATATTAGGAAATGGTGCTTTAATGCCATACAGCCACTTCATCTGCGCCGGTGTTGATGACAAGGTTCGCTACGAAGACGTGCTGATTATTTTCTTAAACTCTAGAGTTTGTAGGTTTTTGTCTGCTGGCATACCTTCTTGCATCAAGCTAGCCGCTATAATTAGCAGCAACATTTTACAGCAGATTGATTATTGTCCTTCAATTATCTATCGAAAAATTGTCTCATGTAGTGAAGTCAGGATTATGGCTTATACAACCGACCTCGTGGGAAACTATTGCTTCAGCGTTGGTGGTACCTCTTGAGGTAGATAGAAAGAGACATAAAAAGCTGTTCTGAGGGGCAGTAGCGACAGAGAAAGATCGTGCGGTTCGAAATATGGTTTACGAATAACGTCAGGACCATCATATTTGGTGCTAATTAATGAACTTCGGGTGGCATAGGATATGATTATAGGCGTTCTTTGGCGCCTCATTATATGCACAATTGTTCTGGCGATTTTTCAGCGCTCACTATAAGCTAAAAAGGTCAAACAACATGACCCCAAAATCAACTCAGAGATGAGCCAGTAGGGAGCGATGTTTAGTTTACACATTTCAACTATTTAACAGGGAACCGTTAAAATTTGAATGTACGAGAGAATACACAAACGTTCAAAATCGCTTATTTTGGGAAAGGATGCTATTCGGGTTTCGGTATACTGTTTTACAGGACAAAAGATTGTGAAAATTGTAAATTAAATTCAGAAGGTTGGAACCATTTCTAGGTACCCCAGCGTTCACCTGCATCCAAAGTCCCGGGTCTTTTCCCGTCTGTTAAGAAGCCCATGCATAAGTAATTAAACCCATGGGTATTGGCCATCTGTATGCCTTTGTTCACCTGGTGTTCGTTGGACTTCGGTTAGCTCCCCACGAAAAATATTGTATTTTTAGAGTTTTATGCTGCATTCGTGACAACCCCCGGAGGGAAACCCTCCATTATAATTTCTGAAGATACAGGTTTACAATGGGTGCTTGAAGGAGCGCAGTATGGTTCGTGAAACAATGATTATCCGTCACATGATATCCTTCGACCAGATTCGGTAGGAGACTATGAGAGTTAGTGTGAAATCATCGACAGAGTAAGTAGGCTCCTTATGCCAACCTAAACCCACTGGACGTGTACATGCAAAACAGAATGCGGCGCCAATCAACGGATTAGAAACCTCAAAAAGACAATTTTTGGAAATCGCTGGGTACAAAGTGTTGTTCAGACGGCAGCTGCAGTGCTAAATCAATGCAGCTTATAGTCTGTGGTCTGAATCGGGGAACTTTGTGCTCAATGGTTGAAATTTAACGTTGAAAGATAAGAAAAAAATAAAGCGTTCAGCTGTAGAACCCTTCCGGTGCCTAGCTGCCATGCCACCCGAAGGAAGCACGAGGGCTGGGATACTGCCAGGCTGCCCAAGCCTAGACAGGGGAAGTCGAATGGCGGAGGTCGGATTCGAACCACGGACCTTCCGGTCAGTAAATTCGCGTTCTAACCACTTGGGCCATTTGGGGAGCGCTTCCCTCGGAAAAGCAAGGATGAATAGTATTTAACAGCACGAACAACTTGGAGGAAATAAGAGATAAAACAATAAATCTCAATTCACCGGATTTGAACAGAGTTGCTTCCACAAACTAAAGCTATAAGGGCCTAGCCGTCGAATTTCTAGGTAATAAAAACACAATAATCTTTCAGCTGTTGCACCTAGCTTCCATGGAGACCGAAGAAAGTATGGAGGCTGAGATACTGCCAGAATGCCCAAGCCAAGACAGGAGCATCCGGGATGCAGAAGTCGGGTTGGGACCTCCTATTTAGCAAGCTCGTGTCTTAAACACTGAGCTCTCTCTTGAGAATTTAAGCTGAACTCCCGGATCAACCGCACTTTTTTCTCAAATCCTTCTATCCTATATTTACCAGCTGACGGGGTAACATCGATTCCTCCGCAGTTGTCTCCTTTGTGAAAATTCAGAGCTGCATATCCTAATAGTATCAATGTTTGATGGGAAATGGATAAGGGAACTTACAATTATCAAAAGATAAAGATGAAATCGGTAGGAAACCCCTGAAACGGTAATGGCCATGTAAAACGGGCATTGCACCTTGACAGTTGGTTGTCTTCCACAGAAAGGTTGAACACAGAAGAAGGGTCTCCGAAACCAGTCACAATTATATCGTCTTTTGTGGGGCGTTCTACTGGGCACCGCTGGGAATACAAACTATCACTATCTGGATGCATAACGTGATCTCCTTCACACCCTTCTGCCAAGTCATGTGTTGTCCACTTCAAAATGTGTGCCACTCTGAACAAAGTACGGAGAACTACACTCGTCTCGGTAGATGGTGTTTCGGCATGCATAGCATACGTCCGAGCCATCGTAGTTGGTGGTGTTGGATGTTTACCACGATTGAAATACCTGCCGCAGTGCAACTATATTTTATTTCAGACTTATTTTGAATAAAAAAGGAAATGAATGGATTCACTGCTAAAACATAGTCACTATGAGTTTCCTAAACCTTTAGGCACCTAGTCAGGTTATCTGGATAGAAAATGACAACAGGAACGCTAAGGACATTGACTAGCAGCCATATCATGTAACGTCTCAAAACAGGCGCCGTGGATATCAAGCCGTCCCAACCCTGGAAGGCTAGTCGCATCTTAAACTCCTATAATCCCTCTGTCATGTCAAGGGTTAGCCCCCGCTCTGCTTGCATCACTCTGAATTGGGAAAACAGCACTCTCTTCAGTAGATGATGATTCGGTATGCGCAACGCATGGCCTAACCTCTGCAGCTCCTGCAACTGGACATATGCTTTGGTGGAAGTCCCGGTTGCAAAACGAAGATCGAGCTACTTAATTGCCCGGTTATGGATTAGCCGATACCAAACTACACGAGTTACAGTTGAGACAACGGTTGCTTCTCAGTTCCGCTGTCTCACAGTCATACAACAAAAAAAACCCGTACCGTAAGCTGGTACCAAGCAGTTCTGAAACGATTGTACATACGTCCTTTGGAATCCAAGGATATGCCGCATTTATGCCAAAGGTGTCTCAAATTAGCAAATACGGTACAAGCCAATTTTTTAATTGACCTCAACTCTCATACTGCAATTGGAAACAATACAACTTTCAAGGTACGTGAAACTTTCCAGTTTCGGTCGCGTCCCCTTGCAGTGTAAATGGCGTATTCATTTATCTTATCTTATTTATTTGTTTATATTTATTTATTTACACGCCCGAAAGTATGAGAATACAGTGAATTTGTGTCATTCTCAGTCTAACGGCGCTTTCCTCACTGGATAGGCGGGTTACAGAGAACGGACTGGTCAACTAACTGACTTGAATGTAACTTAGAAGTCCAAAAATACTAAAGTTGTTGGTTGTTTATACCATGGCATTGGTTCAAAACATGACGCAGTGTGAAGATTTAGTTAAGGCAACCCCTATCAGGCTAAAATCTCACCTGCTGCTCTGGAGTCAATAATTCACTGGGTATCATAGGGAGACGAAGAACTAGTGACACCGAGAGCATCGTTAAGACAGGAGTCAAACCAGTCTGTGATTACCACACTACAATGAGCAATATCATTGAATCTCCCCAATCGTCTAAGACATTATTTCTGCTAACTGGAGTTAAATAGAATTGAGAAGCGCTGGCTGAGGACTTCACACCTATCATTTATCAACGCGAGTGGGAGATCATCCAGACCTAGAAAGAATACATGCGGTCATAAACCTTCGAGGCCCTAGGAGGCCTCACGTTCAACGTCCAGGGTCCTGCTGCACTTCCAGTATCCAAGTATGTGGTAGCAGGTGGCCACGAAGTGTTGTTCAAAGAGTTCGGTCCAGCGATCAAGGCGCTGGCTTTATTGAAGATCGTCACTCCACTCTGATCCTTGGTAGTTTCGCTCACAGCCAGTCTCCACGAGCCGGTCGGGAGGGTTAAATGAATTAATCCCCAGACACTCCCGATTTTCTGTGCCGCTTCCATTTCCTCAACCTTTCTGTATCCACCTGGCTTCGCGATAGGCGCGCACGATAAGTGACACTCAACATCTGACAATTCGTTGGGAAAATTATTCTCGGGGCCACCGAGAGTACTTATTCAGGACCCAGGAAGTCACTGTTCTAGCCGATATACAGGGCTTGAGCAGACATGGTAGTGCTGTGCCAAGGACAAAACTCCCAGCACTATGCAAAGATGCAGTGATCTTCAGTATGCACTGACATCCTACAGTAGAGCAGTTGGAAGAGTTCGAAAAATGGTTGGCCTAACTTCGGGATCTGCCAAATTCTCAGGTGCCAAGTGATTCGTCTGGCTTCGACGTGACTTTGAGACACTAAGAAAGAAGCGACTCCAAACAAGCGCTCTGTCAGAAACCACAAATTTATTCCAAAACTACCGGCAGTTAGCTGCTGATCCGCGCCATCTTGATCGTAGCAACGTGATCAGGTTTGGTTCTTGGCTAGTACGTTGCTAGAGGATGCCATTGGGCCTGACGACTTCGGTGAGTTCTGAAAATAGTACTGCATAAAAAGTCTGTAGTCAGCCCAAAGCTAAAGCACTCGTCCGCCATTGCCCTTACATACCGAGTCCAATCCCTGTAGACCAACTAACAGTCTTATATGTGCTGATTCCCTCCATTTTATGTTCAGATCTCCAGCAATCCCAATGATATCTGAGCATTTAGCTCGCCTTAACAGGGCATTCATGGAGTCAAATTTGTATTTGACGATGTCAGAGCTACAGCTGGCTGGGGCATATGCAGTCATCGCAATCAGAAAACAATCAACCTCCTACTTGTGAGACTAACCAGACCAGACGAGCCGCACAGATGCAACTAGACGGGTATCCAGTCAACCAAGGTGACTTAGGACAAAACCGACCTCTGTAGAATCTGCCGCAGCGGTATCTGAGTACCGTATTCGAAAGCAAATGAAGACTGGTATGGCAATCAGTCGAACTACTGTGCTTGCATCTCGAGTTCTTTTCTTGTAAACAGCACACATGGATGCAAGTGAGTTCAGCTTAAGATCAGAAGCGTGTTGTCCTGCTTCCTTCAGAGTGCGAACATTAACAACGATCGGGTAGACCGGGTGTCGAGGCTTGAAGATAGATTCCGAGATACCTGAGGCTGTTGGCACACGCCGATGCGCAAATATTTCGAACAACATCGATGCAAGATGAACGGGATCCTAATGGATGGGCCAATAAGAGGTGTTACTAAAGGGTGGGGGAGAAGAAGTATGTGAGAGAGAGAAGGTAAGCGTCATAAGTAGCCTGTTTTCGCATACCAACCCTGTCGTTTGCAGCAAGTCATGCTGTTGATGATGATGACAAACTTTTCGGGAAGTGGAGCCCCTTCAGTTAATGCGTAATGATGAAACGAAACGAAACAGCGAAACTACGTCTGGCGATCACTAATAGATATATACGTGTATACATGCTTCTGAGTCGCCGCGCATACTGCCTATCGATGATCTCAAAATCTCACTCGTATTCACTAAGAAAACAAGAACATCCGAGAGAGTCGTAAGAAATTTCACCGATTGGTTCTTAGACTGTCTTAAAGCTTGGTTAACTGGCAGCTTATTCATTTGCCTGACTAAGCCTTCATATCCAACGCGAAACATTGCCCAGCAATAGGTCCATTGAATGTTTACGGAACCCCTCTGGAACGACGAGCACTCAATCGGCTCCAAACATCTTCCAATAAACTAAAAGATCACTGTACTTCAAGTCACCCACTTTAGTATTTCATTCTCGTAAGTCCATATTGGCTTGAGATAGCTCACCGACCATAAGGTCGGTCATTCGAACACAGCCTCAGCATTTTGACTGCTTCTGCCTAGGCTTGGGTAACTTGGCAGTATGTCAGCCCTCATGCTCCCTCCGGATGGCATAACAGCTATGCATCGAGAGTGTGTTGCAGATGAACGACTGATTGACTTTTTCACTGGGCCTGCAGCCGACAGGTAACGTTAAGCTACGCCTCCATAAATGTACTCAAAGCTGAGTGGAATATGAGAGCCAAAAATTAAGGCTCCATTTGCAAAGTATCCTGAAAACTTAGATGAAATGAGCTAACCGAAAATCGTGTGAAGCCGGTTCAAAGATAACATTAGTTCTAAAAGCATATTTTGAACCTCAAAGAAAATTTCAATGAAGTAATAAAGTGACAGTTGGGATTGAAAAAAATACGTCGACCATGCTGTGACGTTTGACCATAAAATTTTCGTTGTGACTGTGCATAAGACGACCACTGGATTGGAACAAAGAAGGGCATAACCTAGGGCATCAGCAGAAACCTTTTAAAAACCTTCATAAGCCCGGTCATCAACTCCCGATAAAACCAATCCAACAAGCATCTGATTCAAAAACATGCGGTTACGATTCACGTCTGAGCTGAAAAGCACTGTCGGTCGTATTTGAACTTGAACATCTTTTTGCGATGGTGCCAGAATCAAAACGGATTCGCAATTCGACTTGCTGAATATTTAAATGAATGGGATATTATCAATAGGTACCAAAGTGACGATCAAGTATACTTGACGGTCAAAATATTAAATTGAGAAACGCTGCACAACGCGCCATTCCGAACAACAACCGAATAAGCAAAATCGCTTCAGAATGTAGACCTGGAACAAAAGTTAGAAAGTTCACTTGTTGCAGACCTTCCACTAATCCGTTGACTGCTCTGCAGGTGGAGTATTCCATGCATCGAGCTCATTTCCTTGAAAAATATAGAAAATCTCTCTACCTCATTTTAATTGTTTTTCAGAAAAACTGCTTGGGAAAGAGAGTTGAATTTGTCCCGCCTAAATACCCCCCTGAAGAGACAAACGCAAAGGGGAAGGCCAGAGCGAAGGGAATACCTAAACCTCCAACCAAACAGACCCCGCCAAAGAGAAAAAAGAAGTAGACGAGCCGCACTTACAACCTGTATTTCGTGTATTTGTACACACTTTTGCCAAAACTACTTTTGTTCAACGATGAGAAACTGTAAATTTATCTCCTAGACTTGAGAATATTGGAAGATCTTTCAAATCCTGAAGATAAGTAATAAGTTGATGCAGAAGACTAGGTGACCTACATTAGAGGCTGTTTTGCATAGTTCACTTCAGTTCAGGGAAAGATAGCGACCGGGCTTTAGTCGGCTCAGGTAAGAGGAATATTATGGTTTCGTTTTTGGTGAATTTTTGAGCAACTTTTAATTCGTTTCGGCATTCTATGGAGGAAATAAAGAAGCAAACATTTCTAGATTAACATGCCTTTTATAGGAAAAAACCCAGAGATGACCGCAAGAAGGTTCGGTAGGTTGAAAAACCAGGGACTGGGTCTTGTAGACAGCAGCTATCTAGCATAGACGTATGTCTGTTCGATACAGGTGACGAATCTGGTAAGAGACATATGTCTAGTGACTGGAATGCGTAAGCCTTGTCCTAGATGATTACTAGAAAGGTCTCACCGGTTTTACTAAAATTGACGATCATTCTGTATGAGAAAAGCCAGGGGAGTCGAAATAAAAATTCATTGGCTATGATGCCATAATCAGTGTATCCATAAGCCGATGTAACACGTGCTACAGTAATTATATTTTATCAGGCGGAGAGTTTGGAGCACATTGTCTGTACAAAACGGCAAAATCCTCAGTGCATCAAAATATACACGCCACATATTCATAACAGAAAAGGTTCGACGGTGATAGCTTGACAGGTGCTCCTCTAAAATCTGAAAGGTCTGCAAAGAACGTAGAGGGTTCTGACATGATTCGGTGTAAAGACAACTTTAACACAGCCGAAGTATTCAAAAAATCGTTCAGCTGCAGCACCCTTTCGGTGCTAACGAAAGGAGGTACGAGGCCAGGGATACTGCCAGGTTGCCCAAACCTAGACAGGAGCAGGTGTGCTGAATTTGGGCTCAAGCAGTGGCCCGCTGGCGCCTTAACCACTGAGCTATGTCGAGCCCGAAGTATTCAAAGTCATCAACACTGTACGCGGACGGTATCAAGGCTAGACCTAACGTGTAAGCCACGCAATCCTCTCAGTGATTGTGTAGTCTTCAATGGGCGATTCCCCCATGTGGGGGAGTGGCGATTCACACTTGGTGTAAAAGTTCATTATAACATAAGCAGCTTCGACAGCTAATTCAGGGGAAGGTCTATCGGATAACAGAGGTATGACCTCACCTCTAGGTGTCTGTATTTTATGATCCGACTCGCTAATGAGACATCAGAAGCCCATAAATATCGAACTATGGTGCACTGTTTCAATCGACTTACCAGCCATCAGTCTACACTGCAACTGGGGCCTAACCTAAAAGGTGTATCCTCTTGGGGAACGACGGGGCCACTTTTGGAAACAATAAGTACTGCACATATGAAATGAAAGTTGAAATTCGCCTACAAATGGCCTAACGTTTCGTGAAAACTTTCAAACAGGTTGCGTTTCAGGTTGTCCGAGCCCGATTACTGAGGGTCGCGTAAATCGCCTTCTACAGTCCGTTTCGATAAAGATGTCGGGAAAAGGGAGAGAGTAGTTATGAACATGGTGGACAGACCATGAGAGCGAGCTATGAATTGAAGTGACAGGTCAGATGCATGCATATTATTGGGTACGCCACCGGACAATGTCTGACACAGTAAGAGTCCACAACCATTGGTGTATTTCGTCTGGAGGCCAGAAGTACCACCCCAGCAGCTGATTATGGTGTTCGTACTTTTATGCCGTGTCATTACTTCACTTCGCCTAGCACACTCAAATCTGTACATGGTTGTGAGGGGAAAAATTCTTTGAATTCAGTAGTCTGGCTCAGTTGGCCGAGGAGGGAGGACTGACTTAGATCGAGCGCGCAATGCATAAACTGTACTATTGAGTACAGTATCGGGCTCTTAGAAAGATTGAGCCGAGACGGCTCAGTGATTAAGACGCGAACTTACTGATCGGAAGTTCCAAACCTCCTTGTGTTTCCTTCAAGTGGCATGGAATCTGGGCATCAAAAGCGTGTTACACATGAGTAATTATTTTCTCGTTGTTATTTGTGAAGGATTCAGTAGACAAATAGTCATATTCGACAAGTTTCCGATAGTTCTATCCAGAGGCTGGACAACTGATTTACATTCTTGGGGATTAAACTCTCACCCAACCCCTCGTGAAAAGGTAATATGGCCATTTTTATAAGAAATTGTTGGGTGCCTGAGAGAAACTTGTTCTCACATTTAGCATAGAGAAAAGATGGAAATTAGTCTAAGATTACCCTGTAGCACAAGTAATCGCAACATAAGTGCTGGTTTCTCCATATTTGGCCGCCCCCTCTTACACTTCAGACATATATGACATCTTGATGAACGGCGCTCCGGCCCGTGGGGCTCGAGAATCGTGGTGGTACTCAAATCTGACTGCCAAGTTAACGTGAATCAGGGACAGTGAAGTGTCTTGCATTCAACCATCAGAGATAAGGACAAAAATGGAAAGCACCTGCGTAACCCATTAATATAGCTACGGCAATACACTCATGACCATAGGATTATCTGTGGTGACTAGGTGTATAGGAAAAGGTTGACAAGTAAACTACTGGATGGGCAAAAGATTTTCACCCTGGAGGGGGATCCACTGTTCATGGTGTTGTAACCGGATGCTTAAACGTTTACTCGCTGCGCAGGAAAAAACCGTATAATTATTGGTGTAGGGACAATTCTCTAAGAGTTGCAATAGGGAGTTGATGGGGGCTTTTAAAAATCACAACCAGTGGCATCTTTAGGTATTTTACTGAATACTGGATGCTAAAAGTGAACGTTATTTCTTCAGACGCATAACTATCTAGAGAAAAAGCTTTTGGATACAAACCGCTTCATCAGGTTAGATATTTCAAAATGAGATGCCTTCACAAGCTTCACTTACGAAACAAATGGGACTAACGTGTTGGCTGACATCGGAACATTTTTATTGGACAGTGAGGCTTCGTCCAGATTCAAATTATACACAACTGCATAGAAATACCAGAAAGCTTGTTGGGACTATTCTAACAGCAACAAGATAGCTTTCCCCCATATTATTGTCACCAAACTACTCGGGAGATATGAGGGTAGACTAGTAGCTGGTAGAGTAAACAATGAAGTCATCATTGTCAAAGAACTCTATTTACATAGGTGTACGGTATCAAGTGTCAGGCCACTGAAATATCGTAAACATCTGCAACGCTGAAAGTCCCTGTTTCCTTTTGGGATAAATATTGCTGATAGCCCGGGGTCTTTTTGAATTTGCCAATCAATCGTTGTAGTTGCTTCGGAGTGAGCTGGTACACATTTTTCGGATCTCTGCTCATTGCCTGAACAGTGAATGACGAAAAGAATGGAAAGACCCACCAAAAAATCTGTGCCATGGACTTCCATATTATACATGCAGAAAAGCTGATTGTCTTCAGATTGATACGTAGGCTTTGTTTTTGCATGCTTAGCGGCTTCCTCGAGGGCTAAAACAAAACATATTGAAAAACAGAGAAACAGCTGCTTACCCATAACCACTTTCGTCTTTTTTTGTACCTTTGGTACACTATCTGTGGTACCTTTGAAAAACTATGGGCGGGCATGCAGGGCGATAAGTAGAGATTTACTTGTCGGCTGGAAATCTTTAGCACCTCATTAGGATCGTAAGCGATACCCAAACGGTTGAAGTTCGATTTTACTGAAAGTCCATGCTTCCATGCTGAATCAATTATTGGACTAGACAAAAGAGATAAACAAGGGTTAAAAATACCATAAAGGTAGTCCAAAAAGCAACTGAGAGGTAACAGAAACCAATCGGAGTCACCTGGGGTCACAAGGCCATGCGATGCAACCAAGTCAAGCCACTTTTGCACTAAGCCATAGGAAGATTGTTGAGCCACAAACATCAAAATGCAGATTAATTCCTCTTTGAATGATATTTGATTAAACATGGCTATAGCTTTTCTACTCAACTAAGGTAGAAGTCCTTCCTCTGAAAATTTTCACTTATTTTAAGCACCAAATACCCGTAACTGTTCGTGGGAAGATATTGTTGTATCTTCCAGTGCATGCCCCAGTGTCAGCAAGCAAAAAAGCCTTTTATCATTGGCGAGACTCACTTTTTAATTTTCAAGCGAGCTTTCTCTTTCCTTCGTAGCTTTTTCGCATTCCTTGAGTAGCGAAAAGATTTCTTTTTGGACATATTCGAAAACTAGAAAGCCGCCAAGTGAAGATGCACAAGACACCTGGAAAAGAGAAAAAATTAAGGGCATAAGGAAGCCAGTGCTCACGGACAGTGGACACAATCAAGTAGAGGGATTAGGCTGTGCTGGCCTTCAGATGTAGACATGGAAGGAACCTCATGACGACCACCAAGTTTTTCCTAGCGTTGACATGAATAAGTAAGAGTATTTTGAAGTATCGACCTCTTGAACAGAAGCCATCGCATCGCCCTGAGCTATCGCGAACGGCAGTGTTTACGTTGTTGTCACCATCGTCGTCATTGACAGCAATACCAGATGATAATAGTTGTGCTCCTCTGATTCAGTTCTCCAAATGAAGGTTACGGAGTGCCCAAGATATCCCTGAGACAAACCACCTCGCTGAGGCCCCTCATACTTTCATCATGCCGTTACGTAATCGGACCCCGAAACTGCTGGCCTTTTGTGAAGCGGTGTTGATAAGAGAACATCAAGTAGAATCGCGTGCGCAGATATTGATTCAGGCTGTCCAATTGCCCTGGAGCTGAACTTGAATCATCCCCTTTTCCAAGGTGGTGTTTAGTCAAACGTAATGAACTCAATGTTAATGTATCCGTCAGCTATAACCGTTGAGTTTTTTTTACGTCTGCCACCGATAAAAGTAATACAAAATATTAAACTCCCAAACTTATGCCTTCTGACTAGATCAAGGTAACCCAATGTTTACGATTTTCCAAGGTGTGTAAATAATTTACAGTACACCTCAACCTAACTGAATGTACGGAAATACAACATGCAAACTTGAAAGGCATCTTTCTGACGAAGAATATTTAAAAAAAAATTTATCCACAGAGCCGAAAGCTCCTTTAGAGTCTAGAAAAACCATGACTGTTGGTCGGTGGTACATTCGGTGCAACTCAAGCACTTGATGTGATATAGAGATACGACCAACGCACCCGCTGCTAGGTCAAAATCCTGTTTGGTACTATCAAAATTGCAAATTACACGCCGGAGATAGGCGTCTGATAAAAAGGAAGCCAGTAGCCATGTTACGGCAAGTGTGATGCTTACACCCCTGACGGAACAGTAGGCTCACGTTTTTCGAATAAGGATAGGACCAGCAACTGGTCTCATTTTCCTGAAATACACTTTTGTCCCCAAATACGCGGAAACAACCTAACCAAATAAGATTCTCTTCCACCATTGAACGACGCTAGAAGCGTATTTGGCTAGGTAGACCGAAAGTATCTCAAGGAAGAAACTCACAGACCACGGCTAAATATGAGCGAATCAGGGGGCCAAATAGACTGTTCAGTGAATTACACCAAATAACCTGGACTCGTCTTTATTACGTGCTCGGTTTCCAATATTATGATTGGTTGATGCACTTACAGGGTTTTTAAATATCGTTTTGCGGATTAGTTGGAAAAGCTTCTGTGCACTCCCACCCGGAAGGGCCACTTTCACCTGCTAAACTTTCCGGCTCCATTGCGCCTCTCTATCCATACATAGGCTATGACCGGGCTATCGTCTGATTCATCGCCCAGCTGAATTTTACTGTAAGCCCGAACGGACGGAGCGCCTCGCATCAAATAGTGATAATGACTGTCCTGAGATTCAGCAGATTCTGTGTACATGTTTGAAGAAACCACGTGCAGGCGTCACTTACAGCATGATTATCTCACCCTAGGTAAGGTGAATGTCATCCGAGGGGGCCACTAGTGATGCTGTAGTTGTTGTACTTTCAGCTGTAGCACCCTTTCGGTGCCTAACTGCCATGCCACCCAAAGGTTGCACGAGGGTTGGGATACTGCCAGGTTGCCCAAGCCTAGACAGGGGGAGTCGAGAGGCAAAGGTCGGGTTCGAACCACCGACCTTCCGGGCAGTAACTTCGCGCTGTAACCGCTTAGGCCATCTCACCCTCACTAGTGATGGATAATAGACTTTGGTATGCTTCCTTAACTTGTGGTCCGAAAGGCTTTTCTTTTGGTAGATGGCTAAGGTTCAAAATCTGCACTGAACAAGGGCGTGATCTGAAGCAACCTGGAGTCTAGGAATGATCCATCTGCAGCTGATGATCATGCGGTCAATTCCAAAAGTTGTCTGCGGTCAGCTGGAAGATGACGTTGAAAATCGTGGGCGCTTGGAATTCCGCTATTGGGACAGTATTTGGTAACTACAAGCACACGTGACTTCCAGTTTAGGACATGAGACCATGCGTTCGACAGAACATCCACTTGAGAAAGCGTGTAAAACTCTGAGACGCTTTGCAATGCTTGAAAAGAAGCTAGCCAATCGGAATGGATTGTCTTCCCAAGACAGCCTCGGCCATGTAGATTCGCGCAACATCCGGATAAATAGGCTTTGGCAGGATATGCTTTGTGGACCACCAGTGTACTCGTCATCCATCTGGCAAACGTAACCACCGATAACTAAGCTATGTTTCTCCCATTTCCTAGCGACTGATAACCCGACATTGTCATCCTAAAGATGACCGCATCGTTAATAAAAGAGTTAGCGGGATACCGCATCTCACTAGATACTAAAGGTCGTGTGTACTAGGCTACAGTATGGGCTGTGTTGCTGTATGAGTGCGGACAGATAATGTGAAGTGTCATCAGGTTTTCAACCACCGATGCCTCAGGAGCGTGGCTGGTTTTGGATGGCGTCAGCGTGTTAGTAACGATGTGATTAGGAAACGTGTATTTGGCTGAAGGTACTTCAATCCGGGAAAACATTCAGCACCACCGACTACGATGGGTCGGTCATACGCTACGCATGCCGAAACACCGTCAAACTTACTGACCAGAACCTTTGTGGTTTGAAACTAACCCCAACATCTGAGAGGTTCCTGTCTACGCTTAGACACCTCTTACTTCCTTTAGGTGGCGTGGCAGCTAGGTACCGAAAGGGTCTTAGAGCTGAACGACGGTGAGGTTTTATCGAAGTGGAAAATCGGACAGCACAGAGTTGACCGTTTACAGTCGAGCGAACTCTGGGTTCGCAAACTGAAGACTACGCCAACACCAGCACAACCCGCTGCAGGAGCTGCATGACCACTTGATGTTCGTAGCCTCTGGATAAACAGGGTGCCATAGACTCAACAACTGTTCCTGGACCCTGTATTCGGTCTTTGGTCATTCAGCAGACGTCACTCGATAGAGAATCTGGAGTACGCACAGGGTCAGCTTGTTAGCCAGTCTGCTCTCAAGTTAAAGTATGCAATTAAAGGCAGGAGAACGAGGCCTGAATGGCGGGCGCGAAGCGGGAGGTGTGAGCGGTGGCGCACAATGTGTCAATTCTTCAAGTGTCTGAATGAAGTACCTTCAGTTGAGATCTACAAAGTGACAACCAACAGGATTCAAGAGAGATAGCAATGAAGAAAGATAATGACAGTGATTAGTCGCATTCTTTCGCTTTTCCCGCCCTGAGCGAATAAGGCGACTCGGCTGATGTGACCACGTCACGACCGACGTGAGACAAATTCGTTCAGCTGTAGCATCCTTTAGGTGCCAAGCTGCCATGCCATCTGAAGTGAGCACGAGGGCTGGAATACTGCAAGGTTACCCAAGCATGCAAGACGATTCAGCTGACGAGACCGGTAGTGTGGGATATGATCCTAATGCGTTTGACGTTATGCTGAAGAATGCGTTCGATACAGCTGTCTCCGTACTCTCAACCGCACGTGCTCGCTCTATTCTCAATCCAGCTGTCGTTCGGTTCTTATTCGTGTCCGTTTAGCAATAGGTGGATCGGATAATAGTGTTGGATTTGGCGGACGGTTGTAATGAAAATTCGACTAACGGCATTAGAACATAATTTGTTTTGTGAAAAAGGACCGAACTGGATGCGTAGTAGGACCTCTAAATTGCAGCTGTCAGACGACATCGTAAGATCTTGCCGACGTTGTCTCCTTTAAACGGCAGATGATGCTACGGACAGTGATCACATCCCCTAGTGTGCATGCTTGCACACCACGTTCCTTAAGGAAAAACTCGAAACAATCTCTAAGCTCGAAGGTATGCTTAAGAGTTCGGCTTGGTGCAAATTTATCAGGCTCAATCGTGCAAAGGTTTGACCATGATACCTGTAAGACGCATTAACATGAAACTGGTAACGTGCAGGTATTATGCTGTCTAAAAGCGCTTGCTAAATATTGGCTTTTGAATGGACAAATCAATCCAACGGTGTATCTTAATACCAAGAAAAGGAAGACCTTTGGCTACGTCATTTTCCAAACTGGGCTCAATGTTGACATGCAGAGATTAGCAGCTCAAAGATATAACGAAGTTAGCGAGAAGACCACCGAACTTTGACCTTCCAACAGTCTCCGAAATATGGTAAACGAATAACTGTGTGGATTTCCAAACGTGCGCGCTGGAGTAGCTCCATTTGCTTAAAAGTTGAAGAGGCAACGGATAGGTTCGCGGCAATAGGATTAGACTTGAGAAATGGACGCATCTCGGAAGATATGGGTGTGTCATCTTGAGTTTCTTATTTAAATGCAAGGTCGACATAGACATAGCAAGGACCTGATGATGGATACTCACCACGTGGACCGAAAAGGATTGGAATGAAAGATATTTTTGATAAGAAAGAGGTATGGTAGCTCAAACAGCGTAGTTGACAGCTGACTTGCTCCAAGAGTTTGGTAAATTATTGAACGCTCCGCTGCTGTGGTGACAGCAACAGTGAGTGATTGGATGATCATGGGATTTTGCATGGGTGGAGGTGGAAGGATAGACGTTAAGTTTTGTTTACTCGCTCTACGTTATGCAGCAACAGCAAGTAAGTCGACCACGGCGAACAACGCCATTCAACAGCCAATGTGGCATAGTACCGATGGTGTTTGTGCAGCTCACGGTTGTATGTCTACGCAGGAGCCCAAACGTAGAGAGGGAGTGGTGAGCACTCAACTAAAGTACTTGACCCAAAAGCATGACCAAAAGGAAGTAATATTTGGCACAAGACCACCACAACAGTTTAGCAATTAGGTTTCGATTTTTCACACTGAAACCCAGAAGACTAGAAAACTACGTTGGTCGGACATCTACCCAGTGGCTAAAGCGGGATGAGACGACGATTAGGAAGCGGACAACCCTCAGTATGGCGCAGTGGATCATGGAAGTACACAAGCGTCTTAATATGGAAAGGTTTGGTCTGTTCATCCAAAATAAACAATGAAAAGGAATCGTCTCCAGCCAATGCAACGGAACCTCACAGGTAAACAAACCTGCCTACCACTTCGATTGGCTGGTCTACAAGATCAGGGTCTGGGTTTGATTCAGCTAAGTCTTGAGGATAGTTGTCATTTTTGTGTTTATTAATATACTTACTCGTATTGAACCTTTGTATGCATATTTTAACTCATCCACACTTGTTCTTAGACAAGTAAAACGTTGTTCATCCTCGAAAACCCGGACTCTGATCTAAGTCGTTCTCGGACACATTCTAAACGTCTCAATTTACACGTCTAAGAACACAATAAACGCGCAACTACGACCTCGGTTCTTCGACGCTGACCCAAACTCCACAGATGCAGCAAAACGCTAAAACCGCTGGTTTAGTATCTTCAAAACCCATCAGGAAACTGTTGAATCTTCTAAGCCAGACAAACTTGAAACTCTCATCCACTTTGTGGATCCGCTAGTATACGATCACATTGCTGGTCACCGCTCGATACGTTACGAAAATTATATGTCCGCCCAAAAAAAGGTCATATATGCACGCTACCGGCTGCAGACCTACAAGCAGGAGAACCAACAGGATATTGAGCAGTTCATACGAAAACAGAAATCATTAGCCGAAGACTGTGAGTTTAAATCGGTGTCTGCAACTGAATATCAAGATACGTACGTGCGTGATGCTATAATTAACGGACAGGCGTCCACGTCTATCCGCGAGAAACTTTTAGCACAGAGCGAACCCATTCTGGACCAAGTATGTCAGCTTGCTAGATCCCTCGAATTGGCTCACAAACAAATGTTAGTAACGAACCTATATCCTGCTCTGTGATTCCGTTCATTTCACAGAATCCCGAACTGTGTGTCGATCCGACGACTGCTGCTGCAAAATCCATTCGAACATGTTATTTCTGTGGTTATGATACACATTCTCGTCCAAAGTGCCTCTTCTCGAGAAGCCGTCTGTAATCTTTGTGGTAAACGCAGTCACTTCCGCGCGTGTACCATTCGAAAAATACCATCAAGTTCCACAAAAGTTATACAACGAAGCCTACTTTATCGTCGTTATTCGTTGAAGCAGCTTCTACCTGTCTGGCACACGCCATCGCAACCATCGAAGTCAATGGTATTGCTCTCCGTGTCCTGGTCGATACAGGAAGTTCTTGTGGTTTCATTAACTTTATCGTCGTGAAACTGCATAATTGGACAATTTACCCAACTTTTTCAGTCGTCACAATGGCGTCTACATCCCTGTCCTGTCGAACGACTGGTTGCGCTTGTGTTTCTTTCCGGTACACAGATACTTTATACAATGAACTGAAGCTCTTTGTAATGCCAAACCTCTGCGCCGACGTCTTACTCGGGCACGATTTTCATGGTCTACGTGGCAAGGTAGGAATTTCGTTCGGCGGGGATCCTTATTCATTCACAATCTGCGGCCTAATGGCTGTAAACGTTGAATCACCATCACTTTAACCAGTTTGTCTCCAGCTTGCAAGCCTGTTGCAACCAAATCAAGACGGTATTATCCGGATGACGAAAAATTCATTCGCGCCGAAGTTGACCGCTTATTGCAAGAAGGCATCATCGAGCCGTCAACGTCTCCCTAGAGAGCACAGGCTTTGGTGGCCTAGAATGTCAACCACAAACGCCAGATGGTTGTTGACTACAGCCAAACTATCAACCGGTGCACGTATCTGGACGCGTATCGTCTGCCACGTTTGGACAAATTATTGAGGAAATTTCGCACTACATCAGACTTCTTGTCTGCTTACCATCAAGTTCCCACCTCTGCATCCGACAAACCTTTTACAGCATTCGAAAAATGTGGTGGCCTGTATCAGTTTTGTCGCATACCCTTCGGCGTCACAAAGTGTTGCGTGTTTTCAGCGAACTATGAGCAATATCACTACGACTGAAAAGCTGAAAAGCACGTATGCCTGCATATACAATGTGATTATTTGTGGCAATACCCAAGATGAATACGATCTCAATCTTGAGTCATTTTTAACAGCTACGAAGAAGTAAGGGATCACGCTTAACGACGGCAAAACCGTCATTGCTTCAAAAGTCATCCGCCTCCTAGGTTACGAGGTTTCAAAGGGTGTCATAAGGCCAGATCCTGGACGCATGGGACCTATCCATCAGTTACCTCCTCCGCGTACTACCACGGAAATGCAACGCATCATGGGTATGTCCGCCCATTGGATATCTTCATTTTCTGACAAAATCAACAAAGTGGTAAAGAATAAAACATTACCTCTACCTGCCGAAGTCGAATTAGCCTTCGACAGCCTAAAAAAAGAACTAGAAAATGCTACGCTAATTACAATAGACTATAACGAGCGTTTGGTTGTTGAAACGGATGCCTCCAGTGTGGCTATAGCCGCATCCCTCAACCAAGACCATCGACCGGTGGTCTTTTCCCGAAGACACTCAATCCCAGCGAGGAGAATCATTCTGCCATCGAGGAAGAGGCCTGAGCTTTTGTTGAATCCATCAGGAAATGGCGGCACTACTCGGAAGACCCTTCAAACTGATCACTCATCAGCGTTCAGTCACATTCATGTACAGCAGTGGACAGAAGAGTAAAGTGAAAAACGACAAGATCCAAAGCTGGAGGATTGAGTTGTTCGAGTACAAGTATGGTGTCATATACCGACCTGACAAGGATTATCATGTCGCCACGAAACATATGTGCCTCCATGAGGAACAATAACCAACTCGGAGAGCTCCACAACTCCCTCCGCCATCCCGGCATTACCCGTACGTTTTGTGCGTCGCAAGAATCTCTCCCGTTCCGTCGACGATGTCAAGCGCGTTATTTCCTCCTGCAAAGTGTGTACTGAACTGAAGCCAAGATTCTGGAAATCCTCTGGTAGACTCATTAAAGTAGCACAACCTTTCGAACGCCTGAGTTTGGATTTTGAAGGTTCTTTGCCATCTAATACACGCAACCGCCACTTACAATAATTGACGAGTTATCTAGCTTTATTCTGGAGAAAGGTGTTGCTGAGTCACATATCGGCCTATAATCCACAGTGCAACGGTCAAGTTGAGCGTCTCGACAGTATCTTCTGGAAAACTATAAGCTTGGCATTCAAGTCTCACATCCTTCCGCGTTTCCATCGGGAATCGGTACTCCTTGATGCCCTACAAAGCTTCCGGTTACTGTTATGTACGGCCACTAACTGTACTCCAAACGAATGTTTGTTACAATATGCACGTCGCTCAACATCTGGAATATCGTTGCCATCTTGGCTGATCACCCCCTGATACAGTTCTGTTGCAACGAGGTGATAGGTGACAGTATCAACGACTTGTAGAAGTCGACCCCCTGAACTGCAACCAACACTACGCACACAGTGATCATTGAGATGGAAGAGTCGAAACCATGTCCCTTAGCCGTCTAGAACCCGCCGGTTCAGAATACCACTGACAATGTTCTCAATCTACCTGAATCCAATCGAGATACCGAACACCCAGATACGACCGAAACAACCGGACGTCAGGCCGATAGTTCTCAAACTTCTTCGGTACCGTCCTCCGAATACCAACCGAGCTATCCTGAAACTCTAGAACAGCGACGCATTCATCCGTACAGTTTGAGAAACAGAGAAGCCTGAATCAGTATATCATCCCCTGTCTACGTCAGCTCATATGTGTCTATTCAAACAATGCCGGGGTGAATGTCATGTTTTTGTGCTTATTATTATACTTACCATATATACTTGCATTAAACCCTTATATGTACATTTCAGCACATTCACGCCTGTCCGTTGACAAGTAAAACACTGCTTATCCTCGAAAACCCGAACTTTGTTCTAACTAGTTCCCAGACACGGAAGAATCCACCAGCACGCTGGCCGAATGGGGAGTGGTTTGAATGCCGGAACGCTGTGAATTCGGCGCTGGACTGTGATGTTTTCTCTTCGAAGGTATGTCAAACAGTTCCGCCACAATTCTCAAATTCTTGCACTGTATGAAAGCATAAAAAAGTATTCCCCAGGGCTTATCAACAAAGATGGTGTTCATCAGGTCTCATCATCACCATCATGATCATCAACATCATCGACAACATGACATCAGTGTTCAACATCGATGCTTCACTGCCGTACAACCATGACTTATTTGAAAGCCTTATTGTAAAGAAAAGAGTAAAGGTGGATGAGGGAGGGACTTAGTGCTAGCTTAACACAATCATTCCGAGGTGCCTACACTTCCAGACATTCACTCAGGCAATCTGGACAGAAACTGACAACAACAACGCCACTGACATCGGTTGGCAGCCATATCTTGTAGTGTCTCCAACCAGGCAGTGAGGATCGTGCGGTCCCCATCCTGAAAGGCGAGCAGCACCGACAGCACCCAAGTGTTTCGTGATCTCCTTCACACCCCTCACCCAAGTCAAGGATTGGCCACCTCTCTGTTTACGCCACTCTGAGTTGGGCATGGAAAACAGAACTCTCTTCGGCAAACGATGGTTCGGCATACGTAACACATGTCCCAACCAACGTAGCTCCTGATGCTGGACACATTCTTCAGTGGAAGTACCCGTTACACAACCGAAAACACGCTTTCTAACTGCCTCGTTACGGATTCACCGACACCAACCCACACGAGCTATGGTTCTGAGACAAAGATTGTCGAACACCTGAAGACGTCTCAGGTCCGCTGCTCGAATAGGCCACGTCTCACAGCCATACAACAAAACTGTAGCTTGACAAACACGTCCCTTGAGATTCAGGGATAAACCATTCTGACGTCACAGGTGTCTCAAGTTGGCAAACGCGGCCCGGGCCTTGCAGATTCGTGCATTCACCTCATCTCTCACACTACACTCAGAACTAATACAACTTCCAAGATATGTAAAACGTTACACAACTTCCAGTGCCTCTCCCTGGATCGTAAGTGGCGTGTTCAGTGACTGCACGTCCACAAGCATGACCTTACACATTGTGGGTGAAAAGTGTATACCAAAGTACGGGATGACTTTGGTCAGTTCATCCAAGAATACTTGCGCCTTTTCCTCCTCTTCGAACACGAGAACGATGTCGTCTGCATATTCCAGATCGACAAGGTTTTCTTCACTGGCTATTTGAACACCAGGGTTTTGGAGACCCTCCAGCGTTCGTCTCATTATTTCATCGATCACAAAGTTAAAAAGGAATGGAGAGAGTGGGCATCCCTGACGGACACCGCTTTGTGTGCGGAAGCTTTTGGAGAGCTCTCCGTACACTCTCACACGTCCGGAAGTCTGAGAATACAAAGAACGTATTATGTTTACAAACTTCCGGGGCATTCCTTGGTGGGCAAGCGTCTCAAGAAGAACAGACCGATCAACCGAGTCGAATGCGCCTCGGAAATCCAGGAATACTAGAATCGTGGGTCGCTTATACGTATGGCGTTGTTCTAGCACCTGACGCAGTGTGAAGATTTGGTCAACACAACCCCTACCAGGCCGGAATCCCGCTTGCTGCTCTCGAGTCAGTATCTCAGAAGGCGCCGTAAGGCGACGAAGCACAATTGACGCCAACAGTCTCGCTTACCCGCCCTGCTGTATGCAGCACGTAAGGCGACCCGGCTGATGGCACCACGCGACTGCCGATGTGGCATGAGTTTATTTGTGTATGGGCTGGGATACTGCCAAGGCGCCCACATCTAGACAGGAGGACGATTGGTGTCCTCAACCAAAGCCTTTGGCTCAAAAGCCTAACCGCAAGGCAGCGATGTTTGGCGGGAAATGCAAATGCATTACCATTTCTACGGAACAAGTCACCACATGTTCCAACCCCCAACCTGGAGGGCCAGAAGACTGTGTTCGTCAGACCTCTAACCATTGACCAATCTGGTGTGAGAGGCTCTGTGAGTGTCGCGGGACACTCTCCGGTACAGCTCAATGGATCGCTGAGGTGCGCAAACCGTCACACCACGGTAAGGTCCAGCCTCTTCGTGACGGGTTCATCAGGTCTGCTCTCTGTTAATTTCGTAATCGGAAGGAACGACCGCTATCTTCCATCCGTGGCGTGAAGCTCTAAGACTTAGAGGCTTCGAGGATGCGAAAGACATTGTCCTACTTAGATCACATTCCTCCCAAATGCAACATATATTAAATGATCTAAGTAACATTTCCATAAGATTTGGTATCCGCTTTGCACTTTCAAGGTTCAAACTGCTTTTGTAGGTGACTCGGTGAGTTCATGAATTGATGCACAGGATCGAGGCTTTCGCGTCAGGCATGTTCTTGTCGTTCAGGGGCTTCCGTTCACCTGAAAAGCACAGGCGAAAAGAAGGGTAGAACATTGCTCTCTAAGTTCTAAGCGCGGGGCACTAATCTTTCCATCGAAAGGACTCAACTAAAGGCATCTAATGGTACTTTGAACCGAGTACTAGATGCAGCGTGAACAATCGTCGGAGGAAGGAGGTTTCTCGCACCAACTAGCCGAAATGAGAAAAGTTGTTGCCAACAAAGCTGTGTGCCGCGTGTCATTTGGGTCAACCGTGAAAAAACAGCTGGCGGAACTTTGTTCAAACAGGGCACAAGTAAGTATTACGTCTCTTCGGAGGCGACGATACTCCATGGAAAGGAGGTTAAGCACTGCGAGACGCGCTTCATTGTTCACGGATTTGAGGCCGACAATCATCTTCGTAGCAGCCTGTTGGACACGTCTTTCTTGCGTATTGAGTGGACAACTTGGTTGGTATATTCAAAAAGCGGTCTGATGTAGGCACTAGGGTTTCTGGAAGTCCATGCGAGTAATATGGGGAAAAAGTGTACCGAATCACCCGTAGAACGCCGAGTCCCTTCTGAGGCAAATCTTCATGGTGCAGTGAGGGCATGTTAGAAGAGAGTCACACACAAAACCTTTTTGGCAACCATCCTCGCCATGTCTTCTGATCCATTCTCACCATGCACGACAAAGGCATTTGCTGAGTCCCCTCCAAATGACATATGGGTGCATTTTTCCTCATTCAGAGGAAGGTGCCAGTCCAACGACCGCCGCTTTGCAGCGTCCATATTATTTTGGAGGGCACTGGCATTTGCATTCCAAGATTTTAAATGGTCTATAGAAAGTAGACATGGACTTGAAAGAACGTCTGGAAGGTCGTTGAAGTAGATCAGAAACAGGAGTGGTTCCTAAACGGAGCCCTGAGGAACTCCAATGGAGACCGGCACCGAAGAGAACGTACAGCCTACTTTCACTTGGAATGCTCTGTCTGATAGGGGTGCCTTAATCCGGCATATAAATTCATCTTAAATACCGCAAAACTCGAGTTCGTGGAGCAGCGAGAAGTGGGAACACGATCGAATGCCTCTGAGAAGCCGGAAATCATGGCATCTGAAGTGAGTCCTTCGTCCTTAGATTGGGGTAAGGTGTTCATAATCACGAGCGTGTTCGTCGCGCAAAAGCGGTTACGGGTTGCACTGGGGATAGCATGCAGTTGGCGATTAGGTGATTTCATATGGCCCCCTTCAGAGTGGGCTCCACCACCTTGCACTGGTGAGGCCTGTAGCTGCCGACAGGCGGTCTTGCGTATTGAGTGGACAACTTGGTTGGTATATTCAAAAAGCGGTCTGATGTAGGCACTAGGGTTTCTGGAAGTCCATGCGAGTAATATGGGGAAAAAGTGTACCGAATCACCCGTAGAACGCCGAGTCCCTTCTGAGGCAAATCTTCATGGTGCAGTGAGGGCATGTTAGAAGAGAGTCACACACAAAACCTTTTTGGCAACCATCCTCGCCATGTCTTCTGATCCATTCTCACCATGCACGACAAAGGCATTTGCTGAGTCCCCTCCAAATGACATATGGGTGCATTTTTCCTCATTCAGAGGAAGGTGCCAGTCCAACGACCGCCGCTTTGCAGCGTCCATATTATTTTGGAGGGCACTGGCATTTGCATTCCAAGATTTTAAATGGTCTATAGAAAGTAGACATGGACTTGAAAGAACGTCTGGAAGGTCGTTGAAGTAGATCAGAAACAGGAGTGGTTCCTAAACGGAGCCCTGAGGAACTCCAATGGAGACCGGCACCGAAGAGAACGTACAGCCTACTTTCACTTGGAATGCTCTGTCTGATAGGGGTGCCTTAATCCGGCATATAAATTCATCTTAAATACCGCAAAACTCGAGTTCGTGGAGCAGCGAGAAGTGGGAACACGATCGAATGCCTCTGAGAAGCCGGAAATCATGGCATCTGAAGTGAGTCCTTCGTCCTTAGATTGGGGTAAGGTGTTCATAATCACGAGCGTGTTCGTCGCGCAAAAGCGGTTACGGGTTGCACTGGGGATAGCATGCAGTTGGCGATTAGGTGATTTCATATGGCCCCCTTCAGAGTGGGCTCCACCACCTTGCACTGGTGAGGCCTGTAGCTGCCGGGCGACAGGCGGTCACCAGTTTTGTAGATTAGCGTGACAATCCTTTGCTTCCAAGCTGACGGAAGGTTGCCATCATCGATCGGAAACACCAAGTAGAAATGCTTTGCCAGTGTGACGTTTCCTTCAGTTCATTAGCAAACTACCAAAACTACTCACGTATCGGGACCTATCGGGCACCTATCCCGTTACCTAACGTTCGGATACAGTCATTGCCGATGTAAATGCTTGAACCGCCAAAGCCTTCGGCTGGATTTGGCATTAGGCCGTCGGTGAAAAACACGGTCTGAGTCAAGTCCGTGCCTAGTGTTGTTTTGTGGCTGTGAAGCCTGGACGCTGTCAACACCGACCACCGGTGTGTAAAGGGAAACACAAGCCCAATTAACCACGGCGATCAAGTGTAGGCACTACTGCGGCCAACAGGCTGATCTCCCATGGGATTGGTCAAACGTTTGAGTCGCGGAGTCCATCTGAACTCCGATTGATCCAAATTGTGACATCCACTGTCGGCCGCCGCAGGCTATTGGCACACCTAAATTAAGTTCGCCGAAACTATAGGGTTTTCGAAGTTGCTACTTTAAGGGGGGGTTAGTCTAACCAATTTGCACCTTCCCGTGACACGTTTTGTTTAAGTGAGCGAAATGTCAAGGTCATTGACGACCGCCGGTTTGCATTTTTTGCAGTGTAACGCATTTGAAACTCGAATGTATCTGCTTGCCCGTTTCTCATATGACCTTATACGTGCCCCTCCCTTTCTCTCTTCCCCCATTGCAGGTACCACGGACGAATCACCACGGGCCCTGGACAGGGAGGAGTACCCCACTTGTCACCCCCCTAACTGACCTTGACCCGACCCTGTACAGACCCCCCGCTTCCGGTTTCGGTTTCGGTCAATACACGTGTGTCGTTACCACACTCCGGCCTTCTCCCTTGTTCCACCCGACCTGTGCGCATGTGTGCTGTGTATACTGTGTGGATTCATTAATACCAGTCCGTATATCTGCACATTTCAGAACTGACGTGTGCCGTCCTCTCGAACGTCGAATACCGCTGACTTCCTGACGTCCCACGCTACAGCAGGTTTGCGCGACATAAAACACGAAATCGCACTTTAGCATATTTTGGCGTTCCTCGGGGTTCCTGAAGGATAAAATAACATCGCAAGAGTAGTTAATGCAAATGTCACCCTATAGGATCAGTCGTAGGCGTTTGTTTGCTTTAGACACCTCAGATTTAACAAATGGGATCCCACTTAGCACCGGTGCCGAAATTTCCGCACACTTCTGCTCCCGGATGCGGAAAATCCGTACTCAGTACCGGGATTTCTGCACCCAATCCGCACTCAGCTAAAGTGGTCCGACGCGCAAATATAGCCCATTATACGGATTTATCTCCTTCCCTAGTACGATTCAGTAAGATCCTAAATACTAAGTGATAACCCATCTGCCCCACATAATTGCTCAGTGTATTACCTTTCCGGATACCAATAAGCACCTTCAAGTACAAATGTTTTAGTGAATGAATTTTAAAATACAGGGGGAAGATCATATTTTCACTTGGTGGCTCTCTGCAGGCGTTTCCCTACTTTCTGCGGCTCGTTCTCCAGCCAGCGATGGACGATTTCCTTTATTTGTCACAGATTTGTGTTCGGAAACTTCTCAGTAGAGGCGTCTGTAATGAAGAACATAGTTACTGAGTTTCATCGAGACACTGATTCCACTAGCTAAATATAACATAACCATTAAATACTTACAAACAAGTCCTTGAGCCGGCCTGGTTGACCCAAAGGCTTCTTTTCCATTTATTCCGCGTCAATAGAGTAGTACGACTAGCCTTGGTGCCAACGTCCGTGTAAGCACATTGGTAACGTGCACTTGTACATCGCCAGTCTCCTGCAAGAGCCAACTTTCCACCTTTGTGAAATCCATAATCGTAAATAAAAGCAACACTTACCAGCCGTGCATAGTGTGGACCATTTCTTAGATGTTCTTCATACTTTCGGAGATCGTCCGCGGATGATAGCGGAAGACGGGACCGTCGAGTGTTCTGAGAACTGCCTGTGGGTACTAAAGCGCCCAGCTTCACATGCAGTCTCCGGAGCAACTAGTAGATCCTCTCTAAATTCTCTATAAAATAATGTAATCAAAACATGGTAATCTACTCACTGAGAATGAGGTTGGCCATGTCCGGGGATATTACGCTGGCCTTTGAATTTGGAGGTTTAGTTCTAGGAAGTAAAGTACATGGAATGTTAAGAAAACCTGAGGATCGGGGTCGAACTGCGTGGTTCTGGATCACCCACGGCGGGAAGTATTGTGTATGTGGAACTGCTGATAAATTCTAGATGGCGGTAATGAAATAAAACGTACGTTCCACGTATAATCAGGGGATCCCCAGGGACGGGTGGCGCGTCTTGAACAGGAATAATACTACTATTCGAGGTAGTCGGGTTGGTACATCTAAAGACGAGGAATAAACAAATTGAAAAGTTGGTAAGTGCGGGAGAACCTGGTCTTTTTGGAGTTGGTGGGCTTATGACTATGTTCGCGAACAAAGTGGTGTCACCACTGGAATCACGATCCGACCCGTCTGTAAAATTTCCGAACTAAACCAAGACACACTACGCATGTAATCTGGTGGGAAACCAACAATCATGAAATTTAACTCCTCCATCGGACTTGGACCTGTATGGTGCTTCTCTTGCTTTCTGGCCTGGCAGTCAGAGTCACAACGCAAGGGAGCTGTCAACGATGGGAAAGTCACACGTATGCCAATGTGCACACCCTTTTGTGTACAATAATCACTGCCGCAATATCCTGTATGTCCCTTCACTTGCTTCAGAAAGGCCCTAGCAGAACTGTCTCAAATAATGCACTGAAGACGGACGGTGTGAATATTGTAGACCCCGGAGACACCGTTCGCCAAGACGTGCGTCAACTCAGACAACAGCTGATGAGCAGCGTTGGGTTTTTGTTTACCACAGTATATTCCAACGACGAAAGGCTGACCGAGAAAGGGTGAAATTATGCGGAAGAGTGTAGGCCACACTTGAGTACACGAGTTGTTATAGACCCGAATACCGTCAACGTTCATTTGAATGTCGATATTTGTAGTCCTAGTGTGAATCTCATGGAGCTGTTGCAGCAAACCTGCTTTCAACCCAAGGTGGATGTACATCCCACCGGCCTTCCTTTGCACGCAGCAACGACAGGAAGTTTTCAATACGGTCCGTGGATCCGCCGGAAGAGACGATAAAGGCACCCGAGTTCGTCCAACACAACGGCTAAACCGGATAATCGTAGATTCAGTCTTCACGCCATCCGACGTACAGCCGTTAAAATACTTCTACCTGGTCGTGAATGGTTTAAAAAGGATACTGATGAAAGCAATATGAGAGTACGCAGAAAATACGAGCTGATCCCCTTAACGACTTGCAATCGGCTACTCTGTGGTAACCGGCAGGGACCGTAGTGGTGAATGTCTTTCTGGTTCCAATGTCCTGATAACAGGGATCGGGGAAACCGCCGGCGAACATCGTGGTAACTCACAGCCTATTTATCCCCTGGGACGGTCAAATGCGGCGTATCTAGAATCTATCATCTGATTACTCATGAATCTTACCTTCAGATAGTCGACTAAAGGCATTATGGACGCATTCATCAGTCGAGCAACGAAAACAGCCACTTGCAGCAATCGCCTGTCGTACTTTCCTATATAGCGTTGTTCTTGTACTGTCCTAAGGAGCAACACGAACAAACTTCGGGCGCATTGACGATTACTTGAAATGAAAAAACCTTTTACGGTTTCGTTCACGTAAGCACCAGGAATAAAGCTTATGAAAGCACAACAAAACTCACTCTCAGCCGTACGTGAGGACAAGCAGAACGCAGAGCTTCTCGCGAGCAACGGCGCCGCACACTAAAACAAAACCATTTAAATGGGTCGACAGTTTGCATTTCGTAGGCACTCGGAAATGCAGAATATTGTGGTTTTTTATTACTGTAAGACAAATAAAGAAGCTTTGATGCCTATTAAACGTCTCAATCTTCCGCGGCTTAAAAGCCAAAAATCAGTACAGAAGTTCTGCACAGATTCCGCACAGGTTCTGCACCCAGGAGCGGACGCGTGCTAACTGGGATATTTTTGTTCAGCGAACCAGCTCACAACAATTTTTCCCATGAATATCATATTCCATTAAGTGCAACAAAGTTAGATAACAGCACAAACTTGCAGTGGCAGGGCGAGGGCCATCTATGGATAATCCCTTTCCCAGAAATGCATAACTGGCTTGTAGATAATACAGTGTTACGAGATAGCTGTGGGCGTCTTTCATATTATAACTATGACGTTCTATAGATGGTGACCACCACAAAGGGGTCACCACGATGACGGTAGCCGTTGTAACTCACCTCGACTACCTATTGTAGTTGCTGGATCCGTGTCTATGTGCGACGCTGATTACGGTTCCCCACATATGCGCGGCAGCCCAATCCAATGAGGCCCTTTGTACTCGTATCCCTACTAGTTTTCACTCATCTCGAATACTTGTTGTAACTGCTAGGCCCGCGTTTATGTGCAACGTTGATAATGAGACTGCACTTATGTAGATAATCCGATGGTCAGTGATGGTCTTTTATACCCTTAACTATACGCGATACCGCTTGTCTTCGCTAGCTACAGTAAACATCAGTGCAATATATATGCCGACCGGTAAAAATAAGGCCTCAGTTATGCGTGATAGCCGCATCTGACAGCCTGTTATACCCACAACTGTACTCGAAGTTATCTAACTTGGTTATTGATCGTACCTGTCGAGTCAGTGTCCTTGTGTATATATACCTAATCTAATGGCGAACGATGGACCTAATAATCAAAACCGTACGCGATATCGCCCACCTTGTCTACTTATTGAAACTGTTAGGCCAGTGCCTATATGCGACGCTGTTTAGTGGGCCTCAGATACACGAAGTGTCCTGATTTAACCGCCAACGATGGCCCGTCATATCCATAAATGTGCGCGTTCTCGCTAATGTCTGCTAATTATATTGTCATGGAGAGCATGAAATCAGTGTTAAACAGCGATCGTAACTGCAGTTGATATCGCCTACCGTGGTTGCTTTTCGTGATTGCATGACCTGTGTCTGTGTGCAACGCTGAGTATAAGGCTAACGGTCTTTCATACCATTAACTATACGCGATGCCGCTTATCTTCGCTACCTACAGTAAACATCAATCCAGTATATATGCCGACCGGTAAAAACAGGGAATCAACTACGGGTGGTTGCCTAATCTGACAGCCTGCTATACTAACAACTGTACTGGAAGTCACCTAGCTTAGCTATTTATCGTCATACTCGTAAATACTCGATGCCTTTTATGTTTTCTACCTTCAGTAAACATCACAAATGTAGTCGACGTAACCTACGGTGGCTACCTATAGTGACTGCCAGGCCCGTACACATGCTCGTAGCCAAACATAATGCACTGGCAACACATAATAGACTAACCCAACTTTCAACGGTGGTCATCACCTGTCAAACTGCAGTCACCACCCAATTTGATAGCGCACTCCCAACTCTTACTTTTGATTATACCCCCTCGACCACTCCCTCCATTACACGAAACAATGAGCTGTCGCTCACCTCGACTACTTAGCTTAACTGCTATTCGCGACGCAGATTATGAGGCCTCACCTATGCACGGCAACTTAATACAATGGCCAACGACGGCGCTCCATACTCATAACTCCACGCGTTGATCATGCGCCCTCCATGAATTTACGAAAACACCATTGGCGAATTGCATTTTATTCATTGGCATCACTGGTACAAGCTCATTTGGTGGTCACTCCATTTTTCATTTTCCTAAGATCCGCTTCACGGGACAAGGATTCTGAAAAGGAAAATGGGCAAGCGATTAATCTTCAAGAACAGCATTTAAGCATCTGGATGTAATGGAATTTTATTTGTTAGCATTCACGTGCTCAGCCATAGCAGCCATTAAAATATGTATATCGCGGGCCTTGAATATCGTGGGGATTGAGTAGGTTTAAACAACTTTCAACAAGACTGCGGCCGTTTAGGAAGATCTCATTCACCCGAACAAAAACCATCAAATGTTAAAACTTTATGTTAAAGTTTTATTCCTTCGAACCACGGTTTCAGAGAAATTTTTGGTGCGCGTCTAGCCACCGGCCTGTCGGCCACTTCAAAGTGACCGTATTTCACATACGCCACAGGAAACCATGCCAACTGCGATGTGGGCTTCCCCTTGAAACATGTGTCACTAAACAAAAAGCATTCCCTTCATTTTGGTAAATTTGCCTTATCTGCCAGTCCACCGGATAACGTTGTACTGGTAGATGATTTCCGTGAGGTGTGACAGGGGTAAGGTTTCCAGACACGGCCGACCCCATAATAACGTTTGCTCCATTTCTTTCCTCGCCTTACCACTGTTCACCCATCCCCATAATTCCCTTTTGCTAAATATTTTTTGGCTGACAATTTGTCCACAGTTGCAAATAACTGTCCCCTCTCTGTTGTGCAATGTAAGTGCGCCATGCTTCCATTTAATGACTTGGTTGTAGTTTCCCCATTATTACACTATACTGTAATGTCTTTTTAATTCTATTTACTGCTCTAGGTTAACAGTCTAGTGTAGTTCTATGGACAAGACCTATGGCAGTGTGCAGTCCTCAGTTCTTCATGGATTGAAGGTAACTGTGCTATCAGTTGGCGGTAAGTTTTAATAATAATAATAATAATGTTTATTCCCAACTTGTGGGTGGCATACCGTCTGGCATGATCATAGTTTTACAGTCAACTTTGCACTTGGACAATCTTAGCGGTAGTAACTGATACATCGAACCCTCATACGCATGTTTTGTCACTGTTTCAGACGTCTCCACTGAACCAAGAAGCCGGGATTATCACTTTGGATTTACCTTCGGAATGACTCAGTTTAATTGCGAAACATTTATTTTTATACATCCAACATATATAATCCTTTTTTCGCGTTCTCTAAGTTCTCTGCGTAAGCGGTCAATGATGACACCGTATCGACGCGGTTATTGAACCATCTACATAAGCGGCGAGAATTTTGTTATACAGCGACGTGTAAAGATTCCTTTACTAGGCCTGATTTTCTGCATCGGGTTCATTGAGATGCATGCTTAACCTTATGGTAGCCAGTATTTGTCGTACCGTTACACTCATGTTGCGGTTGCTGACCGCAAACCGTCCTTCATGATTATTTAACCGGAGAGCTCGATCAATAAATGGCAAAGAAGCCATCACAGATGCGCGGTTATGTATACGGTGTTGAGTCGTACTAATGCGGTAGAATGGGTCAAATAACAGCGATTTACGGTAATATGGTGGTGAGTTCACCATTTTTTACAGTTGAAATGTGGTTTAACGACGGTCATTTAATCTTCCAAACATCGGGAAACACGGTTATTTTACCGTTCAATAACCAGCAAACACGATTATTTGACGGTTATGCTGGTGCAAATAGCCATCTGTTAACCACAGAATGTGGCTATTTGACGGTCATGTAACCGTCGTATAAGCGGAAAACTCGCTTATTTTTGGCTGCTTGTGCTGGTAGGGTCCCAGTGTCCGCTGGAAAACCGATTGCCGACGCCTCGATCAGACAGCATCCGAATTTTTAGAATCCTCTCGTCGCATAGACAACGCGTTTTATACGAGATCTTAGCTTGTTTTCTGCTGTCTTCGAAGCCTGTCTTGAAAACACTGCACTGGAAATGTTGAAGTGTGACGCACTTCCCTCGGCAACAAACCGATTGTGTAACTGTTCAGTCGATTCCATCTCATCCATTCCGCCAACTCAATCGCGCCATATGACTGGCTTGATGAATTATTACCTCCCATGTCCTGTTCGTCCGGGCATGTTCTGCGTTGTAAATGCCGCCGTGTGTGCAAGCAGCGAAATGGTTGCAGGACTCATAGCAGGAAAATTTTGGTATCAATCCCTAGTACCTACAAACACTGCCGTCCCGCACGACTAATTGCGTCTCTGTGTACTGTTCTTAATCGACGGCCCACCGTCGTTTTTTCGGCTTCTTCGCACCTACTCTGTCCTACAGACTTTGCCAAAATTGTCATAGACACTATATACGTGCATCATATGCGCAAGGTTCACGGCCTTTTATGTGGGCCAAGTATGGATAATTCTGATCAGCCTTGTTGATTGATCAGTTCAAAGTGATTGGATCCTATTAATTTTATTTCACTGGTTGCTATCCGCCTTGCATCAACCGTGAAAAACATACCACAGCAAGATATATCACATTTCGAAGGCTTTCGGATTTCCAAACTGATGAAATTTTCACTATCAGCGTACAGGAGGCTGGATTTGGTGACGGTTGGTCCACAACAAGCAGATATCCGAAGCAGCAGCAGAATCTCAGCATGAGCGCGGTTAACAGCACATACATACTCTGATTGCTGACTCCTCCGATTGGCAGTAGTACTCTCACGTTATTTTCAAGGGAGGCTACAGAAACTGCAAGGGAACATGGAAGAGAAAGAGAAATGCAAAACTACTGTCGCACACATGCACATAGGTGATGAGTGCGTAACAATGCGTGCCATTCGTCAATAAGATGAAAGCCATGGTAACTCATTTTTGGAAACTTTCGGATTACCAATGATATCCCTGCACTGCCGGAACGGGGAAGTGAATCAACGTTCCACGTCCACCAAGTTTTTCGTAAAACTTCACGGACAAGTTGCCTACCTCGTTACAGATGCAAATTTTTATGACCGCAATAAACACGCCATCCGCTGGATGCTTGATTTGTAAACTGATTGATTTGTAAACTGGGCTGGCCAGTGAAGTAACTGGAGGTATATGTTTTCTTCACAAACTCTAAATGGTATCCCGAATGGCTTATTTTACATGCAGATGCTTCCAAATTCAACCGAAGATTGTTTTTAACTGTCAAAACATAAGTGCGTTCTGGGATACAGGGGACTTGGTTTCGATTTGCCCTCGGAAATTAATCAGCGGTGGTAGAATCGCCAGTGAGTTTCACAGAATGCCAGGAAACAGGCCGCCTCGCGACCATCCCAAACGAGACAGAGTTGAGGCTGAGCGTTTATTCTAGGAGTCGCTGCCTGGGTGGATGCGGTTGGCTGAGAATGCCATGAACCGGTTCGGAGCATAGTCAGCCTGTTTAATTGCAACACTGTGTACGCCGCATTAGAAAAAACGCGACATTAGGAAAAATACGGATTGAGTTATGACGTCTTTTTTTCAGGTGGACATCTGATGGTGGTGATGAACGAAGTACACATACAACAGCCGGAATCCTGTGTATTTTTTACATCGTTAACTGTGAGAAAGTGGTGGAATCTACGCAAACCTGAAGGATCATACTAGAATTGCGAAACCCAGCGTTTCACAAGTGAGCAGTATCCGTGACAGGATGGTTACCGCCTGGTTTCTGGGGTTTTAAAGACCACTGGATTGGCGTGGCTTCCGTTACAATTTAGTCTAATGGTTGCTTAACGAGTGCCAAAAAAGATTATACACCTTGGAGCAACGATACAACTCTCATGAGATTCCAGACTGTGGTGAGGTCGCCACTTATTCCATTAACGCTCACACTATAAAAGATGACGACCACGAAAATGCTGCCATGCTGTACTCCTGTCACGCATCATCATCAACCTTCACGTACCCTGGGAGCTAATCTACTCATCAACTCAGCCAACTCGGAGAACAATGCTCCTTTCTGGTACCATTTATGAAGTTGACGCTAAAGGGGCCAAAACCCATCCAAAATATGCCACTAGAACATAGATGGTGCGCCTTTCTTCATGAAACGTTTTCTAGCCACATGGAACCAAACAATACATGACGACTGCCGTCAACCCGTATGAGAGGTAAAGCTTCCGCTTGGTGGCCCAGTACCAACTTGTTCCAGTAAATCATCAGAGCTAACCCTGGAAAATTTAAACCATCCTCATATCTCAACGGTATGTGACGCAGCACTCACGGTACTGAGGTCAAAGAGAGGTGTTCCACGCAAAAACACCCAGAGTGTTGTCGACTGTCAAGTGTCCCGGTCAAATCGGTTTTGCCTTCATTTTCGTCGGTTTATTTGTTGTGGACACCTCCAACCATTTGGACTGAAAAGTAACCTTTCTGAAGATGTACGAATCGAAGCACACTATTTCATCAGGGCTCTCTGCATCTAGGCCTTCATCAACTGAGTTGAGGGGCCAAATAACCCCCAAGGAGGACTTCCAATAAATAGATCAGCCTTTAATAATGGTTTCATTCCCCGACTTGTAGGGAACACGCCTATTGAGACGCGACCAGCCGTCACAACATGAACGTGGCGGACAATGACAAAACGGGGAGTGTCAAGACCCAAGAGAAAGGCGCGCCACGTGATGAGTAATCGTAGATTGTGGAAAAACAGAAAAGTTAGAACAGTTGGGTGTAGGATACGGCAAGTTCAATATTAGAGTCGTCGACTTAAACTAAAACTGAAAATCGTTGCTCTCCATGAGTGACTTTGGACAGTTGAGCAAATGGTCGAGGTCATAAAAAGCTCAAATAAAGCTGAAGAGATGCAGCAATTCAAAGTGGGAACAGACAGATAGATTTGCCTCAAAAACATGGCTTTCGATGAAGCTGATTGGACTCATGTCACGTGCACGGATCGTTTTAGGAGTTCACCGTCACGCACAGCTACAGCCACCTCAAATTGCAAGTTGAGTACCACACAAAAACTCGAACAAGTTAGCGGTGATTAATCCCAAACCTCCACTGGTCGATCCTGCACCAAGTCCTAGGGCATATCTGAGTGTTGCCATTGATATAGATTGGCCAACTCTTCCATGGCCACAATAATTCCCTGATTAAAATTTAGTTATCAACAAGGATGCACAGAGACATCGGATAACACTCAACGGGGCGTGTACCGGATCTAGCTACCATTAATTTCCTAACAAAGAGTATTCTGAAATGACGTCTATGGGCTTATCCCACCCAAATGCGTCCTGACTGAAAGATAGAAGGTTTATTTCTTGTTTTTACATTGCCGGAACTAACACTGAATTTGGTGGTGTATTTCAGCAGCCTTGTGCTTGACATATTCAACATGAACTATGATAAAAATATTTTCAAGATGAGTTTGATCTGCGTCTGAACCACAACCTTAGAGGCAGGGCAGTGATGCCAAATCGTGATAAAAAAATACACTATCTAGCCGGCGTGGGAAAATGAGTTAAAGCCTGCAGCGAACGCACAAGTGAACAGTGCGATGCATGCACATATACAGAAGTATACTGTGGCACTGAACAGGCGTGCTCACTTCGGTTGTACGGTTTTAAGCACGTCAGAATCTCTGAGATAGACGGGTGGTTAAAGTTAGATTTCAACGGAACGAAGGAGTCTCCTAGGGAACCACGTGACAGATTAGAAAGAATTGCTTATAGCGCGGGATGTTATCGATTTAGGGATGAGAGGTATTACTTTATAGGGAGGGCAACGCACGTCAACACACACGCAATTATGGTGCACGCCATTATGGTGAGGTCTGGAATAAGACAGCCCTACTAGTGCTACTTTTGGGAAATATTCTATTCGTTTACACTAAACAGGCAGTCCGAATTTGCCCCAAAACAATAGTGGAGTTCTTCAGAGAGCGGACACCGCTAGATTGTTTGCCTTGGCCCCATTGTTGTCCCAATGGCGGCACTGACATCTGTGATAGGAAGTACATCGGTGTGCGAAAAGTGGACCAGTAGTGTGTGGCTTGGGTTAGAAAATGTCTGTTTCGGTCGGAACTATGATCAAAAATGTTGTAACTATCACCCATGTTTCACAATTTGGAAACGAGGATCAAAGCTATGCAACTCGAGTGCCTCAGTGGCAACATAAAGCTCATCAAAAATGTGCGGAAAGTTGAAATTCTGCCAGACTTGTCGTGCATGATAAGTGCTTGAACCATATGAGGTTCCGGTGCGCCAGTGGCCGGGGGGAGTGGCCTGAGATGCAGGAGTTAGAGGAAAAAAAGGATGATTGACTGCCTGGCCAATCCGGAAGATTTTAGGTCAAAACCTTGGCCAGATTATGAGCGTTTCTACGAGTTGCCGTAGTATCTGACAATGGCCTGAAGCACACATTGGGGGCATATGGTTTGACAGCTACAATCCCGAAGGTACTCAACAGGTGATGGCACGTGACCTTGTGGACACTGGGCGTACAGGGCTTGAGCGGCCAGCTAAACAAGCTGGATTTCATGCATCATTAAGTATTCGTATTGCAAGCTTAAGACATCGTCACTTGCAAATGATGCCTCTGAACAATTGAATCCATTTTGTGCGTGACATTTAGGACGAAGATTCAATCCAACTAGGCTGTTCACCTACGCACAAAGTTTTATCCGGCTATTGCTAAAAGCGCTTCACAAGCTGATTAGATTACTCGAATGTTGTTATTTTGCAAGCCCTCTGTAAACCTAGGAGCTGTGCTAACTCGTTTAACACAATAGATTCAAACTGATCCTCATGGTTTTTTTAATCGGGGATGAGTACTCAAAGACAAAACAGAAAAAATCGTGTATTAGTCTCAAAAGGGGCATCGGCTTTGTGGCAGCTTTGTGTTGACAAGCGTATGCGTCCGCACACGTCAATGCTTGATTGAAATTTCGTGCGCCTTAGAAAGAAACCAATTCAAGTGGCAGCAGCGTTATCACAACAAACACCGGTGCTTAAATGCTGCGAATAAAGTGGCGACGTGCCCTTTTTAGTTGTACCAGTGGCAGGAAGATGTCTGTCGTTGTGTATCGTTGTGCGTACTTGGCCACAGCGATCGTTCACCAATAAGTCCGTCTTTGGAGGAATTCGTCTCCAAGCTAACATCCGTAGAGTGTTCAACAAATCTTCGCATGCTGCTTCAAACGACATTGTAAGAGGTTTCTATTGAATCGGCGCAATTTATGACTTTCCCTGAGGACAGTACGAGAAGCCAGGAGTTGAAATTTGGGCTTCAGAGTTTACTGTTGAGAGGCAAGTTTCTACGTTTGGAGCCTCATATCATTCAAAAACCATCCATGGAAAGCTGCACTCAGAATCATTGAACCTCTAGAAGTATGCCGGACGCCAGTGATAAATTGGCAAATGCAACCAAAATTATTTTTTCTCCGAACGGCGTAGATAAGCAGAGTAAGTGGCTTCTTGGTTTGTAAATCGCTGCTGTTTGGTGTGTCAAAAGTGAGGCAAAGAAGAGTCGACCAAACTTGTAACGGTTGGTTTCCGTCCCTTTCAAGTTTCTCAGAGGGAACTCAAGAAATTTCCAGCCATGGCCATCGGTTCGATGTCAAACTGTGCCAGCAGATGAGACCGAGTTTCCCCCCGAAGAGTGGGAAGTGTTGTTAAACCCTGATAATGCTAAGGAACTTCAGGTGGCGTTACCAGATTTGCCGAATCATATCTTAAAACCATCAACATTCACAACTAAATATATCATTGGGCGATTCCGACTCTCAGATATTCTTAGGAACGTAATGGCGATTAAAGTTAGTTGAAATAACTTATTGATTTTTTTTATGTACATTGGGTGCCTTGCAAAGTTCATGACATTGAACGCACTAAGCGGATGTTGTGCATCCGTCGTGGGCTTAAACATTCCTGGCCAAACCGTTTAGGACGTTTGATAGTTGCTGTAAATAGTTTCGGCGCCATTCAACGATGATTCTAACATAGTGCAAGAGTGAGCGCAAGTAGAGAAACCTTGTGATCCAAGAGACGTTCGGAAAATCCAAACAGTTTTACTGGAGCAGTGACAGCACTCTTGAGGACGTACCTATCAGTGGCTTGGAAATCCTGATAATTCGCACGTTGCCGATCCCGCGAAAGGTAGCACAACTTGCCGGGTCCGTTAGAGTGTCGAATGTGTGGCGCTGGAAAAATGGTAAATGAGATTACCATGTTGAGATACCGACTTCCCTCATACATGGGATAATAGCCAGAGCTTACGGGACTAAAACGAAATCGCAAGGCTCACGCACAGAGGATGTTCATATTGAGCAAATCGATAACTGCCATTCGACAATACTTAGCCGGTCAGTGTCGGGCCTTCGGTGGCGTGCTATTGCAGTGGTAAAATGTTAGAATTTGATGCTTGTCACCCGTTGTTCCATATGGAAGTCATTGAAGTGGTCCTGCCAGGGCTGAGCATGCGTTTAAGTAGGCTGCACTCCTGAAAACTCTGCGTGAATGAATCTGTGACTAGCCCGATGGTTTTAAGGTATCCGACCGAATAGCGACCCTTGGGGCAGCGGCCCCGTTGAACACATAGACAGGTGGCACAAAACACTCGTGCTATTCAATAGTCGGTGACATTGTGTTGATGGTGGGCTTGTTGGCAGCCAGAAATAGGTAACCTCATGCAAGTGAACTATCACAATGCGGCGCTGGGACGGTGCTTACCGAACCTTCTTCGTATGCTATCATTTTTCTATTGTTAGCGAACGAAAAGTGGAGTAATTGACAAAGGTGTCGAGGATAAGTGCAATAGCCGCCGTTACCCATCGGGAGATTTCTTCCATGAACTGAAGTTCGCAGTTGCCGGAGGGCGTGTGCTTTAATGCTTTTTCCTCAAAAGTCTGAGCCAGGTGCGGGTATTGTGCTGATAAGATGCATCTCTGGTTGAGCAACGCTTCCATTTCCCCAATGCTCTGGTCTACACGACCCATCAGGCCATCAAAACAGCTTATTTGGAAGACGGCCAAAAGACTTCGAATTGGCGGAGTTTCAGCTGCCTTCGTCAGGGGTGCAACCTGAGACGTTCTTACCACATGGCGTTTGCCACATGTAGCGCAGCATTTGGGGTGTTGCATATGGCCAAAGGACATCCTTCAGCTACTTCCTCAATTCTTTGGTTTATGGCAACGGTTGCATACCATAGAGGTATTTTTAAGAGGGGAAAGATGGATGTTTCACCACCACAGCCTTTCAGGGATGACGATTTGGTGGCGCCACGATAAATTGGCTGAACAGTCTCGTCTCGCCCTAGCCATCGGCCGCGGCAAATCGCTTACCTTGTTTTACAGGCCAGTTTTTCTGTGAAATTTATATCCATAGAAGCCAGTATAGCTTTCCAATCTCAATCATTTGATCGAGTAGCAGTGACAGAGGTAAACCTCACTTTACGGGTATGTCTCACGAACAAACGGTGAACTAAAGTATGCGTTGGAGCGGACGCGGACATGCAGCTTTAGGTAACCTGGAACTCGGCCATCTGAGCATGAAAGCCTATGTGAATAATGGTCTGGATATGTTTGCCTTTAGGCCACGACCAGCGGTTCAAAAGCAGAAAAATGATACACGTCCTTGGTGAAGAACATGTCATTGACCAAACTTGAGAAAAGCGAATTAGGTGCGCAGCGCACGAGCAGATAGGATGCGAAATGACGTCAGAAGAATCGGGGCACATGAGCAGAAGTCAAACATGGGCGTTAAGTTTAATTTAAGCAATTCTATGCACCGGAGTGATTATGGTATTTTGTTCCATTCTGATATACTGCAACGCTGTGTATCATCCGTACTATCAGATTGGTGTGTGTTTATTATAGTATCGTTTTTTGTCACGCATTGCTGGCTTAATATCGTCCAGTTAAAAAACCACTGTCGGTAGGGCGTCACTCTACCAAGCAGTCCTAATAACCACAAACATTACGATAGTCGTGACAATAAAATTATCACAGTTGTTGGTAGACTAATTTGCGCGTGGTTGCATTAGATATAATCCGGCAGTAACAACATGACTCGCTGCCACCGTCCACGAGGTTCCTGTAATCGGCTCAAGATGTCACATCATAATTCCAGTTGAATAATGCGTCCGGTATTCTCAGTGCGCCCAAATTCCAAATGCTTGGAATACAAACTTGGTCGACAGTGTTAGTCTACGCAGAGTCCGAAGCTGAAGAGTGACAAGTGACCTGGATTTCGTGAAGACCGAGAAAAAGATCGGCACTAGCCTGCGACGATTACCTAACGTTCAAGTTTCAATGAAAAAGTAAAATTGGAAGTTTATCAGCAACCGTATGTGTAGAAACAAATGCTGTGACCCTGAATGATGAGATAAAAAAGAAGGAGCCACTTGGGATTGAGGCCTTCAGGCGGGAAAAACGAGTCCACATCATTCTGACTTATTCATACGAATAACGGAAGAGAAAAATTCCACTTCTGCAAAGTCATATGTCGACGTATTTTTCCAACCTCTGGTACTGCCTGATAGAGCCTTGTCTGACAATAAGCCGGCTCCAAAAGTTGATGAAAAGCACGGAAGTTTGAAAAACAATATTTCACAGCTATTATCCCTCAGGTAGAAGCGGAACGAGTTGCCTGATTTCATGTCCTTGCTCTCACTAGGACGGGATTTCCTGTGGGGGTTTCATACACATTCACGCGTTGCATTCGTCACGAGGAGACTGGACCTTACCCTGGTGTGGCGGATATGTACCTCGGCGAAACATTGACCTATACTGCGGGGGTGTCCGCGCGACAATCACAGAGTCAGTCTTGTTCTGCCTTCGGTCATTGGATTGTGTCTTAAAACTTATAAGAATGCGACTAAGACAGCACGAAACCGTTGATGGTTCGATGCGGTACAGGCATGATTCATTTGAAAGATTTATTGCAAACAAAATAATAAGCGTGGTCCTTGGAAGCAACTAACTTGTAACTAACCTGAATCTTCAAGCAAAGGCAGATATCCCATAACCAAAACTGGTGCAAACTGATGTCTGTGAATGCACAGGGAGATACTTAGCAAATGAGTGTTCTGGTGTGCAAATGACTGTCAAAAAAAAGACTGGACCCTACCGTGGTGTTACGGTTTGCGCGCCTCAATAATCCATCGAGCTATACTGGGGAGTATCCCCGTGACACTCTCAGAGTTTGTCATACAAGGTTGGTCAATGGATAGAATTCTGATGAACACAGTCTGCTGGCCCTCCAAGTTAGGGGTTGGAACATATGGCAACTTGTTCCGTAGAAATGGTAATGCATTCGCATTTCCCACCTAACACCGCTATTATGCGGTCATGCGGCTTTTGAGGCAAAGGCTTTGACGGGGGATCCTATCCGTTCTCCAATCCAAGTGTGAGTGCCCTAGCAGTATCCCAGACCACGTACAACCATGAAAAACACACAGACAAATAAACTCATGCCATATAGGTCGTCGCGTGTTGCCATCAGCCGGGTCGCCTTACTTGCTGCATAAAGCAGGGCGGGGAAGCGAAAACACGTATATGCTGACGCCTCCCTTTTTACACTTTCACGTTTTCCGTCATCCTCCCTCCCCCGCCCAAATTTGAATAATTTATTCACAGGTCCCAGCTCTAGAACTGACAGTGTTGCTCTCCCTGCATCAAACTCAGCTGCAGCTTCTGCACATCCAAGTTCAGTTACAACCCTAAACACTTCGAAGTCTGTTTTCAAACCCCGAAAGCCTGTCTACTTAGCCACCTTCAATGTTCGCACACTGAATCAAGCAGATCAACAGGTGGCTCTTGCGCGTACGCTGGATTCCCTCTGTATTGATGTATGTTGTCTGTCAGAAACAAGGACGCAGGACGCAAGTACTGTGATCGAACTGACTGCCCC
>NW_008751714.1:867247-895877 GCF_000715545.1 Opisthorchis viverrini
TATATATATATATATATAACTAAACGAACTCTATGGTTATACGGCAGTGAATCATCATTGCCAACACTGATGTTACTGTCATTGATGATGATGATGACGGTTGGTTGGATAATTCAGTATTCGAGTGAATGAAATTCTTAGGGTTGCGGAGCTTCACTGGTTAGTGCAAGAGTTATTTCTGAGGCTTTCTGCGAACGACACGTTGGATAATTCAGTATTCGAGTGAATGAAATTCTTAGGGTTGCGGAGCTTCACTGGTTAGTGCAAGAGTTATTTCTGAGGTTGACTTTCTGCGAAAATACGCTTTGAAGGAATCGTCCATATTATGACTTGTTTTAGCTTGGTCGACGAGGAATGGTAAGATTGAATTATATGTGTTAAGACTATCGTGTCCCGAAAGTTGTATTCCTAAGGCCTGAGGTTCTGCATGCCATCCGTGACGCATCTAACCATAAGTTTTCGCAGTGTATGCTATGCTTTTCGAGAGAAGCCTGCACCAAGGGACTAGATGCCAGATTCTTCAGGACTGACGGCAGTACGTGCTTCTGCTTCGATGGTTCGGTATTCTGGTGATTAAGGTCCCATCTGGCATCCATAACATACCATTCTTCGGGCTTTTCAAGGATAGAGTAGATAATAAAAAGCATGTAGTGGATAACGCTAGCAAATACCAGTTCAAAGTAGTTAAATCAAGTGAGTAAAATAGGCGAGATGATACAACTTACAGTTCGCTGGTACAGTTAGTTATTATCACCACAATGAATCCAGATCGATCGCCTTCCTGGAATCTTCCCTAATATAGTCCTAGATACTTTCTATCCCGTCGTAGTTTGAAATTTAGATCACCGCTCGTTAATTCACTGACAGCGTAACCCGACACAGCAAGAAGGGAACACGCCTTTCACGGAGTACAGAATTTGTATTGGTGTGTATGCATCCATATTTCTTTGCGTTCATTTAAACAAAAGTTATTCGGTATGAAGAGAAGGGGAATAAGCTGAGATTTAGTGAGAGATAGAAAGTGGTACAATTTGAGTAATGATAAGTTACAAAGAAAGTACCAATGTACAATGGTCAGAAGGATCACCATAAACATGTTGTCCACATATACGCGCTACCTGCCCCAAAGTTCAGCTATCTCAACCACAAAAATGAAAAAAATCCAGCTCACGAGTCCGACGTCGGCATAATGGAGAGTTTGTAATGAACTAGTGGATATTTCTAGCATCATAATAACTCAGTGATGAACGCAAGGAGGCGTCGGAAATAACTGCTAGGTTACTAGGAGGGATGCGAAGTACACAACGAGCACAGTGGTTTGGGTTCTTTTAATCCATTCCAGGCCCAATAAACCGGGGCCCGCATAGCTGCGAAGGCAGCGAGAAAAATTGAATTTAGCACCAGTAAACGTTAAAGAGCAGTTATTTGTTCCACTGGCGGTCATTCAATCACTTTCTAGGTCGGCTACGAAATCAGAGTGAAGCCGGAATCCGCATTCGTTTTGAGTGTAACAAGAAAATTTTCAATATGAGCGTGAGTCCATGCTCAATATAGTGGGTACGACCATATAGTGCATTCTTTCGTGATCGGAGAGGCGAAAGGCCCCGAGCCAATAATTCTCGATTCTGACTGGCTAACATTGTGACGCATGAATCCACGCTTTCGTTTGGTCCGCAGCACTCGCGTGGAGCAATTGCCTATTCGGGCTGGTTTTGTTTTTGTCGTTCGGCGGCTGTCATTCACCTGAAGGGCACAAGCGAATAAAGGGAAAAGCACTGCTCTTTAGATTCTCAGCGCGGGGCACTAAGCTTGCCAGCGTCTAGTAGTACTTTGAACTGGGTACTAGACAGAGCGTAGACGACCGTCGGAGGAAGGTCATTCCACGCAACATCTACCCGAAATGAATAAATGTTGTGTCTAGTTGAAGTTTCGGCCACCTGGTTTTGTTTTTGTCGTTCGGCGGCTGTCATTCACCTGAAGGGCACAAGCGAATAAAGGGAAAAGCACTGCTCTTTAGATTCTCAGCGCGGGGCACTAAGCTTGCCAGCGTCTAGTAGTACTTTGAACTGGGTACTAGACAGAGCGTAGACGACCGTCGGAGGAAGGTCATTCCACGCAACATCTACCCGAAATGAATAAATGTTGTGTCTAGTTGAAGTAATTTTCGGCCACTGAGAACGTGAGTCTCCGGACATTTGGCGAAACTACGATGAGCAAGAATTGGTCTACATCATTCCAACGCGAATTGACATCCGATCAGGACGTCCATATTTATGGGAGTAGCGACGACGCCTTCTTCCGAGTAAGGACAGCTTAGAAATGGTCGGTCAAAAAAGGCGTACTTTCCGATCGCCCAACGGCTGATCGTTTCCGCCGGCACCATCCACTGAATATCAATATTAATAGTGATAATATTACCACAAATTTTTGATTTTTCATTTTGGTGACCTATGAGGAGTTCATGAAAGGTTTCGTAGGATTCCAGCAAAAAATAGAACCTTAATTTGGTTCATATGGACTGCAACAGCGTTTTCAAGTGTTTGTTCCAGTCGCACTCCGTCTTTGCCTAAGCTGTAACGTTTTTGAATTATAATCCACGGTGACCTACGCAGTCTCTACATGCATGTGATGAGTGTTTTGACACAAATGCATAGCTGCGAAGGCAGCGAGAAAAATTGAATTTAGCACCAGTAAACGTTAAAGAGCAGTTATTTGTTCCACTGGCGGTCATTCAATCACTTTCTAGGTCGGCTACGAAATCAGAGTGAAGCCGGAATCCGCATTCGTTTTGAGTGTAACAAGAAAATTTTCAATATGAGCGTGAGTCCATGCTCAATATAGTGGGTACGACCATATAGTGCATTCTTTCGTGATCGGAGAGGCGAAAGGCCCCGAGCCAATAATTCTCGATTCTGACTGGCTAACATTGTGACGCATGAATCCACGCTTTCGTTTGGTCCGCAGCACTCGCGTGGAGCAATTGCCTATTCGGGCTGGTTTTGTTTTTGTCGTTCGGCGGCTGTCATTCACCTGAAGGGCACAAGCGAATAAAGGGAAAAGCACTGCTCTTTAGATTCTCAGCGCGGGGCACTAAGCTTGCCAGCGTCTAGTAGTACTTTGAACTGGGTACTAGACAGAGCGTAGACGACCGTCGGAGGAAGGTCATTCCACGCAACATCTACCCGAAATGAATAAATGTTGTGTCTAGTTGAAGTAATTTTCGGCCACTGAGAACGTGAGTCTCCGGACATTTGGCGAAACTACGATGAGCAAGAATTGGTCTACATCATTCCAACGCGAATTGACATCCGATCAGGACGTCCATATTTATGGGAGTAGCGACGACGCCTTCTTCCGAGTAAGGACAGCTTAGAAATGGTCGGTCAAAAAAGGCGTACTTTCCGATCGCCCAACGGCTGATCGTTTCCGCCGGCACCATCCACTGAATATCAATATTAATAGTGATAATATTACCACAAATTTTTGATTTTTCATTTTGGTGACCTATGAGGAGTTCATGAAAGGTTTCGTAGGATTCCAGCAAAAAATAGAACCTTAATTTGGTTCATATGGACTGCAACAGCGTTTTCAAGTGTTTGTTCCAGTCGCACTCCGTCTTTGCCTAAGCTGTAACGTTTTTGAATTATAATCCACGGTGACCTACGCAGTCTCTACATGCATGTGATGAGTGTTTTTGACACAAATCAGTGACACCTAAAACGCCATTCAGCGACAACGTATAACTATGCAGTCGAAAATGAGGTATTTATCGTGCAGGTCTAATTTGTATGGGACGAACTAACGAGAAATTGTTTACGATATGGTAATAGCATCAGCTCCATCCATTGCCGTACGCAGTCGTATTAGAATTCGGAGAATTATGCCGTGCTCTCGGCGCTTTTGGGCCAGGTCACCCCCTGTAGCCAACTGGGTCGGACTACTGAGCCACAGGCTCCTGGGAGGGTCGCCAAAGAAAATCTTAGCAACAGCTGCCTCGCTTCCCAACTTTTTTATTCAGCGGCTGGGGTCAGGGTCGGCAAACGAAACTATCCCACCATCCCACTGCCTTTTGGGTCAGACGTCCAAGTCAAAGGCTCAAAATAGGGTACTTCAACCAAGCCCCCTTCTTCGACCTGAACAACTGGGAAAAGTCATTCACCCTTCCAGGTCTTCGTTCACCGTTCCTCGCTCAAATAATTCCGGCTCATTTAGCCTTCAATTACGCAACCGTCGCTACTTATTTGAGCTTCTGTCCAGCAAAAAATCGAAATAAACCTTCATCAACTTCGAACAATATGCTTTTTATCGGGCCTTTCAACATTCGTACTGTGTCAGTCTGGACGACAGGTAGCTCATACTCGGACCTTTTTATTTCTTTCGATCGATGTATGTCATGACATCGAAACACGTACAAGACCCCAATTCGGTCATACATCTCAAACGTTTCGGCATGAACCCAGTTTTTCACACGTTACTCTGGATATGTGATGATTTTGATGTAATGACTGATGGTATCCACGGTTTGGAAGCTGTGCTTAGCTCCAGGACTGGGCGTGCCTTACGGTACTGGATTCCACTCAAAATCAATGCAGCTCGACGTGGTATACAGCGTTTGTTTGTTGTCATCATACGCTTCGGCAGACCGCAGCTCCGGGTTGTGAAAAACAGTTTCTATTGGGACGAGTACAAATACCTTGATTTTGGCAGGTAATATGAATACTCAGGTTGGCTGACTATGTCCTGATGAAGCTCATCTTGGTGGCCGACTCGGGATCGACACTCACCGCATAGATAATAATGGAAAACCATTTTATTTGTCTAATGTGCTTCTGGCCAGTGCAAATGCTCAGTATGACTTCGAGGTCATCAACTACAAATCCACCGTTGTCTTAGTTGGACCATGGGGCAATCAGTTTCTGGAAAACGGTTTCGATACAACAGTACTTCACTAGACTCTGATGACGTAGGAGCACGCGCACCTGTTCACTTTCCCTCTTTAACACCTTGCCTAATGCGAATGCATTCGGTTGATCGCCTGTAAAAACGTCTTTCTAACTTGAAAATATCGAATAGAGTTGGCTGATCAGCTCCCGGAACTCGCCGGGAGCAATGGTAATTTGGTTGAAGTCTGGAGATAGGTGAAAAAGCCATGATCGCAGCTTTTGCCCGTTTGCCAGACATCCCTTGTAAAACCCAATGAGCACTGGATCCCGTCACGATTAGCATCTGTGACTGCAGCCAGAAAAACTATACCAGCAACGAACGACTTTAATGGCTCACACATATCCCTCAAGCGCCAAACAATCAAGAGCCCAAGGATTGATAGAGCGTTGGTGGGGCGAGGTGGCCCAAGTGGTTAGAGGGCGAATTTGCTGACCGGAAGGTCCCTGGCTCGAACCCGATCTCTGCCTCTCGACTTGCCCTGTCTTGGCTTGGGCAACCTGACAGTATCCCAGCCCTCGTGCTTCCTTCGGGTGGCATGGCAGTTAGGCACCAAAAGGGTGCCACAGCTGAACGATTGGATCTCAAAAGCGTGGCGAATGAAGAAGACTTTTGCAACAGCATATATCTGCCTCGTAATACAGGTAATCCGATTAACTGGCCTGAGGGTGGTGGGTGTTGAAAATACCTGACCTCAGTCCATTCACATAAAGGTTGTCTTGGTGAACGAGGGGACAAAAACTTTAAAGAGCAGTTCAACTGAGCCTTTATAGAGGACTAGGTGAATCCGACTGAGACGTCAACATCTGTCCTCCGTGGACAGCTGAAGTTCAACCTCGTTGCTTCAGAGCAACAAAGCGCCTGGTTCAAACGGTTTTCGCCTTCACTCTTCAAATAATGTGGTGGGTCCTTCACAAGAGGCCTGGCTACCATACTAAAAATCTACGGAATGCGGGAAAATTCCAACAGAACCGAAGGGTTCTGCAATGATATCCATGGTTTAAAAGGGTGTAATAACATCGTGCGTAAAGTGGATTAATCCCTCATCGCTAGAGTCATTCTCAAGAATCGGGATGGTCTTTGCTCTGCTTGGGGTTTCTCATTCATATCTTCGTCGTGTGGCAAGTGTCGGGTTGCGCGACTCCTTCCGACGATCAGCACTTGTCATGTTTCTCGATCTCAGACATTTTGGCTCCGTTTTCCGTCAGAAAATGTGCCCCATAAGGGTTTCATGTCTTCCGTGGGCGTGTCTTTACCAATTCCCTTCTTAGTTGAGCACATCCATTGGTGTCAAACAAGGTCATTATCGTCATTTCTCTTCAACGTCGCAACCGATTAGCTACTTCAATCTTCTCTGCCCACCTCTGACATCCCGGGGGTTGGCGTACATCCGAGGCGTTCGTTCACGGGCATTGAGTACGCCATCCATATTGCTTTTCGTAGATGAGATCCTCTAGAGGTGCAGATTATTCTAAATAACTTCGCTGCACAGTTCGGTATGTGTTTCGTACCTGTTAGTTGTTGCTGTGAGATTGGGTTGGATCGAATTCAGACCTCATGTTTGCCGGTGAGCCGATAGATGTGGTAGACGAGTTCGTTTACCTGGACAGCTGCGTCATGCCAGACGGTCCAGCGGAAGACTAAATTGCCGTCCAAATCGGGGAGGTTAGGGCAACGTTTGCTAATTTCCGACTCTTGTGGCGCCGACTTGACATCACCGTGACTGTCAAGACGAGAATGTACGATGCCGTGATCCGACCTTTCGTTCTTTTTGGATCAGAGAGGTGGTCGCAGCTTACGAAAGCCCTCCGTATTTGACCATAGATGTCCTCAAGACATTGCGCGAGTCTGGTAGGAACAATAGATCAGGAATGTTAAGGTAAGCCAGATGGATTTTGGGAAGTTCAGTCTTCCTCGTAGACCAGCTGGTCACACTGCGCAGATTACGCTGGTTAGGTCGTGTGCTTCTTATGCTGGAAACCGTTTGCCTCGTGGATCCCCTCTTCGTTCAACCTTTTGTCGGGATAAGAGGATTCAGGGGCGGACAGTCCAGCTGTAGCGCCGTTTCGGTGCCTAGCTGCTGTGTCATCAGAAGGAATTATGAGGACTGGGATACTGCCAGGTTGCTCAAGCCTAGACAGAGGAAGTTGAGAGGCAGAGGTCGGGTCCGAACTACGAACCTTTTCGTCAGCAATTCGCGCTCTAACCACTGAGCCATCTCATCTCAGACAGCCCATGATCTTACAAAGGAGCATGAACGCCCATACCACTGTTATGGTTTGATCACGCAGCAAGCAGACGATAATATGCGCGGACTGTAACGATATTCTATCCCCAGCTATGTTGCTTGATCCCTACTTCTAGTGCGGTGGAATAGCAATAAGACGAAACCTTGGACACAACTGTAATGCTCCGAACAACAGGTGGTTAACAAGTGATAACCGAAAAATGACAATCCATATGTATATCCATAGTTTGATCTTGAAAAATGCCGGAATTTCGTTAGTACACACAAAGGTACAGAGTTTTGGGGATATTGATACCCCAACATTTTGTGAAAAGTCAGTAACAAGTTCGACGTGCGTCGACTTGGATGCGTTCCGACTGGCGGGGGCATCGCTTTGTCCACCGCCTGGGAAGAAGTACGTGATCAAGCACCGAGCTGCCGACCACACTTTTTTCTTTCGGAACTGCGTCAGCTCTCAGCTCAAAGGTATAGAGCAGTATGTCCAACTGTATGGTTTCCGAACATACTAGAGTTTCCGGCGTGCTGTTGAGGCGTAGTTGGTTTTGATTTCGAAAGCAACCTGCGCAACGACCGTGTCTTCTCCGTGAGTCGGCTGATTGCTAATCAGCGAGATAATGCATCGGCCTAACCAAAGTCGGTGGTGCGGTGACCTTGAATATCAAGCATGATGGCCTACCACGATCCCTCTGGGAAGAAGCGCAGAATGACGGCACCGACTGCAAAGGTAAAGGCATCAGCCGTCACGACGATCTGTAGCTTTGGGTCTTAGTGAGAGCTCACAACAACCACTGAACTCAGTTGCGTTTTTAGATGTCGGATTCCCGGACTGGGACAACTCAAACCAATGGCTAGAGACCCTGACAGGTATCGCTGTGTCATGCAACTAATACCAGTCTAGCATCGAAGCTATCGCCTCTAATTTCGATGCACGATTTTCGAACTGAAGAACTGATTCGAAATACCGAAGTTATGAAACGGATGCTTCACTATTGCTGCAAAGTCTGACCATCCTGCAAGAAATAAGTCCGAGAGCATCAGACGCGATTCCGACTAGGTACAGGGTGCATTGACCACATATTCACATTACGACCAACGTTTGTGCATCGTGAGACATATCGCCGACAAACCGTGTTGATCTTTTTTGGCTTCAAAGAGTCTTGGACTCCTTGGATAGGCTCCGCATCCATATATTCGTGGCCAAGACGAATTCAATCGAAGTTTGTCAGCACTTTTCGTGCCACTTCATCCCATATTTCTGGTCTGTGTATGCCATCCAAAAGTTTCACAGCAACCACTGGGGTTCACCAAAGGTATCTCTTCCATCCTGTCTGTTTATTTTGGTCATCAACGCCCTAGCAGAGTATGCTTTCTTAGGGAAGATGAATCTGGATGTCAAAATCACACCCGAGGAAAACTTGGCAAAATTGGATTATGCGGTGGCATTGATCTGCTATTAGACGACCGTACGTCTCCCTCTCAAACTATCCCAAATATCTTATCGGAAGAAGCCCCCTGTTTTGATTTGCAGTTTGCACTTGAAGTGCAAAGTAACGTACCGAGGTTTCCCATTTCCTTCTACACCTTTGAATCTTCAAAATGTGATTTACTTATCTTGTCAGCTGCACAATCCGTGACTGCACTGTGACGGTCCACGGTTGGGAATGTATACCAACTTGCATCACTTTTGGTGTCAGAGACGAATATAACCAAAGGCAGAGAGGCGTATCGAAGGAAGAACCTGAGGGCACTCCTACCATATGACTGTGAAACCTTGCTCCACCGACCAGGAATCCTCAATGGCCTTCAAATGTTTGATCGTCACTGCCTAGGTAGTGAAGCAGGCGCTAACTCGCTTCGTTGAAACGGTCCGTAAGCGAGTACAGGATAAATAGTGGGATTCGACCAAGTAGCAGATATGGCTTGTCAGATTAAGATGGTTGAGGCGTCTATCATCTATAACTGACCACCATCTACTAATCTTGTTCCCACTTGGAATCCTTGTTGACGAAGGGTTCGCGGAAGACGAACCACGACTTAACGATATGAAATACGAGTGGCTACTGTCAAGTCGAGTGCTGTGAAATCTTCACATCTTCCTGGACGGGGTCCACATGATTCTTCATACGCATGATTGGAATCCCCTTGGGGCATGCCATGCAACACACTAGCTGGCTTGTCAGTTTCAGTAGGACTACTTGGCTAATGATAGTCGTTTTTTGCCCAGCTTTTGTTGAATATGGTTCACGAAGGAGGTCCGGTCGATTCCGCTGAGGGTGTCTCGCTCTCTGATGACGATACTGAGGTCTTGCGAGATGGCTCAGTGGTCAGGGCGCCAATTTACTGACCGGAGGATCCGTGATTCGAACCCAACTTCTACCTCTCGACTTACCCCATCCAGGCTTGGGTATCTGGATAGTATCCCAGCCTCGTGTTTACTTTTGATGGCATAGCAGCTAGACACCGAAAGGGCGTTATAAAATGCCTAGCGATTATCTTATTATCTTTCATTTTGCTCCTACAACATGCTCAGCTGTTTTTCTCGATAGTTTTGGAAGGTATAGGCGCCTTACTGTAAACTTCTCAGGGCAAGCCTTTTTGTGAAAAGTCTCCGTCCCTTCCCCTCCATTTCACGTTTTATCAAGCCTTATTCCATCCTCGTATACCAGCTGAGCATTCGTTTCCATTTCTGGTGAAATGTCCCTGGTGCGAATGAACATACCTTTCTTCAGGGAAGACGGTGTCTCAGCCTCCATAGATGTGTATATGTTAGTTTGTTGGGTAACACACCTTATCGCCTTCACACCTGCTACATGGTACTGCTGTTGACCCTCCTGGCATTATTACACTTTTTGGAAAGAAATTCCAAACCCGCTCAAACGCGTCCACCACGTCAGTGCGGTTGGTTTCAGTCTCCTTACAATTTCGAGCTATCTCTAGGTGAGAACACGACAATGAGTAAAACTGCGTAAACGGGGGCCAATTGGTGTATCTAATCTAATCTATCTAATGAGTGTATCTAATCGAGTTGCAACAGGCGCCTTTGTCTGTTTCCAAGACACCCATCTCCGACCGTACGGACGCATTTGGAGGCGGACTTTTTTATAGAGGTTTTCCAAGCACCTGCCTAACACGCTCGCTCAGCAAGCAGTTTTTCAAAAGTTTGTGAATATAAGTTCTTCATATTCTCAGACTTATAAGCGTGTGAGCGTATGGAGAGCTCTCCAGAAGCCTCCATACACAAAGCAGTTTCCGTCAAGAAGCCCACTTTCCATTCAAGTATAACATCATGACTGACGAGATAATGCGATATGCGCTGAAAATTGTTCGAAACTCTGGTGTTCATGTAGCCGTTGATGAAAACCTTATCTATTTGGAATACGCAGACAAGATAGTTCTCGTCTCCGACGAGGAAAAGACGCAGGTGTTTGGATGAACTGGTCAAAGTCTCCTGTCTAGGCTTGGGGCAAGTTGGGAGCTTCCGGGCTTCCTTATCTTAGTTTTGTTAAATAGTGACCGAAAGCTTGCTACGGCTGAACGATTCACTTGTTCCTTTCTTTCTTCCTTCCTTCCTTAATTCTTTCATTAAGTCGGTAGGCGCTCTCCATCTACAAAGTGTTAGTTGTTGCTTCTGGACATGCCGTCACTGAACACGCCACTTACAATCCAAGGCGTCATCATCATCGACAGCATAACACCAGTGTTCAACACTGATGCTTCGCTGCCGTGATGCAATCCAAGGAGAGGTACTGGAAGTTGTGGAGCATTTTGCGAATCATGGAAGTTGTACTAGCTCCGATTGTAATATAACAGATTGCACGAATCTTCAAGACTCCGGTCGCGTTGCCTAATCGAGTACAACTATGACGGCCTACTGGCATATCTGTGGATCTTAAGGGACTTGTGTACCAGACTCAGTACAGGCTGTTTTGTGTGGCTGTAAGACTCGGCTTGTTTGAGCAACGGAACTGGGACCTCTCCATGTCTTCGATAATCGTTGTCTAAGGACCATAGCCCGTGTACGTTGATGTCGGTGAATCCGTAACAAGGCTGTTAGGTAGCGGGCTTTCGACTGTGCAACAGGAAAGCCCATTGAGGAATGTGTCCAGAACCAGGAACTGCGGTGACTATTCCACGTATTGCGCATACCGAACCATCGTTTATCGAAGAGAGTTGTTTCTCGTGCCCACTTCAGAGTGACGTGAGCAGAGAGATGGTCAGTCTTTGACCTGGCAGGAGGAAATGGGATTGATTGGGAAAAGTCTGAGTACTTTTGGTGCAGCTCGCCTTCCCGGATGGGGTCCGCGTGAAACACTGTGCGTGTTTGGAGACGCTGTAAGAGGTGTCTAATAGTCGGTACCAGTAGTGATTCTTACTGTCAACCTCTATCTAGGGTATATGAATGAGTGTTTGGAGGTGTAGGTAACCCGGAATGATTGTTGTAAGTTGGCACTGATATCCTTCCCAATTGACAATGGGTCTTAATTAAATAATTTTTACGGCAGCGAACCATCAGTTTGGAAGTTTGATGTCATGCTGTCAATGACAGTGATCGTGATCCAAGCGTGCTTTTCGGACCTTGTACTACGATACGAATGGCCAAACTCGGTGAGCAGACCAAAAGCCAATACTACAATGCCACAATATTCTTCTTGTTACACAGTTACACAGGCGCCAATATTTGTAGTGAGACAAACTGTTTTGCTTTCTTCTGGGATACCCATTGTCCTTACTTTGCTTTGTCGATGATTTTTGAAATCCTGTTACTGCGAACGCAGCATCTTATTCCCATTGACCATCCTTTGATACCAGCCTTCACCTTATCGTGGTGACCTGGTTGGAGTTGCGGTGACTGCGGGCTGCACTGACTGGAGTCGTACCTAAAAGCAAAACTGCCCCTGGGCTACCCAAGGGACGGTAGCCAGAAAAGGCTGCAAATCGCCCTGCTGTGGGATGTACTGCGAAGATGCATAAGAGGATAGTTTTGTTTCCTGTGACGAGAGTGTCAGTTCAATGGGTTTTTCCTCAGAGTGCCAGCGTCTACCTTTTCCATGGGAGAAGCGATTCTGCCTTTTATTGGGGAAGCGTTGGTAGAAACGAACCGGCCACGTTACCTAAAGGTTAGCACTTAGCTTCCGTATGCAAAGCTAGTCTTCTCCCAACCGGTCAGGCTACCAGATGTAGATAGAAACTTCCCCAACTACAAATCGGAGTTCCTTAGTAAAGTTCAGCTACTTAAGAACTGTACTCCGACCATTCTGACGTATCTGTGACGGCGCAATATTCTGTATATGGAACGCAGAAGCAATCCTGTGCTTTTGGAGCAGGTGAGATTATTTTTTCTGTACTTTGTGGAAGTTACATACATTGTGCTACGCTTTTCAGCACGACACAACGGTAGTGTACTGCTTCTAATTCCATCTTTGCAGTCTTTACAGATATTATCCTCAAATGTCTGACAACACTACTGCGGTCACTACCGGCCACACAGGGGATTCTGAATCCATTTCAGAACGGAAGGGGATCCCGAAAGCCGTATTCATGGAAGACGTGGATGCATACATGAAAGCTAACAATTTCTCCACCCTGATGGAAGCTGGCCGGTCGTTCGAAGAGCTATATCAAAAATACAAACTGATAGAACAAGCTTTGCTTCAGAGGAAGCTTCGTCTGATGCAGCAGTTACCGGATATTCAGAAAACACTGGCTGTGGTTCACCAGTTGCAAAAGAAGGATTCAGATCTGGACGTGACTTTCGAAGTATCTAGTCAATTGTTTGCCCGAGCCCACATCCCCAAAGCTGATCGAGTTGGTCTATGGCTCGGTGCCAATGTTATGCTGGAATATGACTTGGAAGAGGCTGACAAGATACTTGTAGAAAACGAACAATCGGCCAAACAGTCTTTGCAAGATGTGGATCAAACTTTAGAGTTTCTGAAGGAGCAAACTACCACAGTCGAAGTCAATTTGGCGCGAATACACAATTTATCTGTAAAGCGCGGCCGGCTAAATAAAGCCGGAGCAGTGAGCACGTGACCAAATCCATTCTTCCTCCTAGCTTGTTCGGTTCATTGTGCAGGTGCGCTGAATATCACTTGTGATACTTGCGTAACCTCCCGTTAAGGCCGTCGGCGAACCCAAATTTCTATCTGGTGCCAATGTTTTGTTTGGATCTAATAAGTCCGCCATTGTTCACCACCATTGCAGTGTCCACCGTTTCTTGAAGTAAAATACGTCCATTTACTGTTTGCGGTTTTCCATCCGTCCAGGGTCACTATGCAAAATTAAGTAGTCAGAGTGCGTTTACAATTGATACCACCTATGTTTTCTCGGAGTGACTCGCCAGATAAGGGGTATCGGGTTTCTAGGAGAACTTAGATGTACCACCAAACGTCACCGTCCTTATACTAAAAAATCGTTCAGCTGTAACATCCTTTCGGAGCCTAGCTGCTATGCCACCTGAACTAAGCAAGAGGGCTGACATATTGCCAGGTGGCCCAAGTCTAGCCAGGAGAGATGTAACCGGGTGGGAACCACGGATCTTCCGCTTAGTAATTTTGCGCTCTAACTGCCGAGCCATCTCGCGCCGCAGTTATGTGTTTATACAAGCTAGGTGACGGATAATGTCCTGACCTTTCTCTATCTTCAATGCTATGATTGCGATACCAACTGAATTTTCGGAAGATACTCCGTTGATTTCCTTGCTTGCCTGTTATACACTGGCGTTTCACGGCATTTTTTTCAGCGCAGCGCCTTATTTACGAATGTGTCAATGGGAGAACTTTGGATTAGGAGCAGGAAACTATCCGTGAAATTGACTTGAAAAGAGAGTGGTCACCTAATTTATCGATTACGGCTAAGGATAGTCTAATTTAGGAACGTATCGAGTGAGATCCAGGAGAACAGATATGGAAACCGCGATTAGATGCAGCAGCCCAGAGCACCGTAGGGATGCTGACCTGTAGTTGCTCTATTTATAGCTCGGAGGGATAAGTAAGTCATACGACACGTGAACCTTCCAGTTGTCACTCGAGGAGTCAGTAAACACGTGACCAAGTGATACGAACTCCGTAAGTGAAGGACAAGTGATGCCACGTACGGGTTGATCCCATTATATTAGGAGAGCAAACCTGTTTTTGGGTCAGTCACTGCTGGACTGAGTTCCAAAGATTGAATCTCTAGCGAGTGAAAATCTCTCGATAGGGACATTACTTAGTTGGTGAAAGCTAGTAAGTTGAAGCTACCACACCTAATGATGCAACTTAACCAAGAGTAAAAAAGCATCCTTGTTATGTTTTTTTTAACGAAACGGCGTGTACACGATTTTCCAGACAGTGGTAGACAGCCAGTTTGGTGATGCCCATGCAAGATTCGAACATGGGTCATCTGAACGAAAGTCCCATTCAGAATCCTTTCGATACAGCAGAAACAGCAATTTGACATGGAGAGAAATTTTGGTAGCTCAGGTTGTCCTCTGAGCTTGGTATTTCGCTGCAGACGTTTCGTCACCAATCGAACTGATGTCGTTAGTGCATTGTAAGGCAGAACAGGTATGTGCTGGAAGGGGTTGAAGTGCACACAGTAAACACAATTCAGTTTTGAGGCGATTTTCCCACGTAAATTCCACGAGACTTACTGGATCCGCCTTGTAACACAGTCATACATTCAGAGTTGTGACGTTCTATTTGTTTCTCCACACAGCAGCGCGTTAGGCGTTGTATTTTTCAGCCTGTATAAATTTGATATACTACGCAGATGGTTGCGACTTCTGAGTGACAGCCGCGATTCATGGTTGAAGGACATCAAAACTGTCTGGCCCGCTTCGCTTGGTAACACGAAAGTAACCGTTCAACCTTCGGTGACGAATGCTCCCCGCACTGAAAAAGTCTTACGCTAGTCGGACATGCCTCCCTCGCGAGTGGCTGACTAGTGGCTTCATGCTCCCGAGGATGTTCTGGATATGCCTTATCCCTTGCCCAAGAGTTCTCTTTAAAGGTAAGGAATAGTCACCCCAGTAAGACAATGGCCGCTCACATCATCGCTGGATACCGCTGTTTTCACTCAACCGATTAATACAGGGACGGTGAACAGGGTGTTAGTAACGTAATAACTCCCTACCTAATAACTGAGTCTTGGCTTGACTCATCCAACGGCGCACTGATAATGTCTCCCAGTTTGCAAGTTAATTGCCAAGCTTGGCGAACAGATCAACATCCGTCTAAACAACAACCATGGTTTGTGATGACAGCATAACCATCTGACAGTGCCACTGAGTTCACTTGGCATCTCACATTGCTCACGAAAACCAAGTATGAAATTATTGGCCGACTGCTGTGTGTACGAATGTATACACAAGCGAGGAGAAGGTGCGGCCAAATTATAAAGCTGTCGGTCGTATTAGAGTGAATTAGTTGCATGTCGTTTTTGATGCCAGTAGGTGAGTTGCACATACGACCTGCTGTAATTGCTTTACATTCAAAAATGGTGACCCGAATGTATGTGCCGGACAGTTTCGCAAATGGATTATGACAAAGTAACATGCGAATAGCGTATGTAACAAAACTGGCCATCTCGCTTGATGCATTGCGCAGTCAGCCGTACTTACATGATCCTGACCTATTCAATTCACTAGGTCGATGCATGACAACCGGAACGAGAATAAGAGAAGCAGGGACATCAGTGTACGACCGTACGACTTTTGGGCAAACGCCCACCAAATCGATCAGACTTATGCGAAGAATGCTCTCCCAAACAGGGTTTGGTCTTGCGACAATTCGCCTTTCACGGGAGAGTCAAGTGAATCTCTTTTATGATGTTCTCCAACTGAATGTCAAGGGCTGCCTCGTGTTTCAGTTAGTACGATATTCGAGATATCGCAGTATATTTTCATGAAACTATTCACAAGGTTGAAAGCTCTTCGATGGCCCACGACCGGTTTCGCCCTTCTTGGGGCTCATCAGGTAGGCGCAGTCCCCGAGCTCCAATTTGGGTTCAAGGAGAACATAAGGTTGGCGGGGACTGCAAAACCGGTCATAGGCTGTCGAAGAGTCTTCAGCAACTTTGTAAGAGTTCGGTCTAATTAGCCATGAGCAGGTTCCAAGCACTCAACAACCTGTTCAGGGTGATTCTTCGGTAATTTCGTAACTTTATCGGTCAAACTTTATCCGTTCAAAGCCGACTTAAATCGCCAGGACGAATATTCAAGTTGTTTGATAGAAGTGGTTGTTGCTGCACTGGTAAATTCCCGGTCAAGTTCAATTTATCTCCAATGTTGATTAGTGTAACTTCTGTCGTTATCATCGCATTGCACACATGCTATAAAGGATACAAACGTCTGGTAAAACCTTCAATATCTTCCATCCCACTGACTGAGTTTCTGTGGCTGGATACGATTTAGAACATGTCTGAGACAGCAATTTTTAACTCGACGTAGCCGTACGAATGAAATCGAAGTTAATTAGGATCCTAGAAATGGCATGTACCATCAACGGCGTAGCTTATTTTCTCAGTCGGTGTGACTCGGTAAAACAAAGCCAGGTGCGGATGTCCGGTTCGTTCATTGTTGTTACCAGTTGAAACCAAGTTTTTGCACAATAGACTTGTCACGATCTGATCGAGTGATACCATTAGCGTTTGCACAATTTGAATGACTAAAACTGTATGATAAAAATATTACTCTCTAGGTTAGTAAAGCTTCTCAGTGGGTGCTATCTATTCAGTAGCAGAAAATAGGGGAGTGCAGAATGAGGAAGCCCGCAATCACCTGAGATAAAATGCGGCAAAATAAGTTATGCTAAGGGGATTGTAAATTACTAAATAACGGAACAAATACACTGTATGGCATCACAAAGCTGTCTGTCAACGGATTACCTGTGCGGCGGAGTATCACTTCGAGTGCGCATAGCAACCTACAATCAAGTGATACCTTCGTCGAAGCAGTAATGCATACAATTCCACAGAACAAAACGAACTTCCCCCTGAAAAAAACGTACTTCCGAGTTACTCGGTTTCATCATCATCATCATCATCATCATCATCATCGACAGCATGACATCAGTGTTCAACACCGATGCTTCACTGCCGTACAACCACGACTTATTTGAAAGCCTTATTGTGAAGAAAAGAGTAAAGGTGGATGAGGGAGGGACTTAGTGCTAGCTTAACACAATCATTCCGAGGTGCCTACACTTCCAGACATTCACTCAGGCAATCTGGACAGAAACTGACAACAACAACGCCACTGACATCGGTTGGCAGCCATATCTTGTAGTGTCTCCAACCAGGCACAGTGAGGATCACGCGGTCCCCATCCTGGAAGGCGATTAGCACCGACAGCACCCAAGCGTTTCGTGATCTCCTTCACACACCTCTGCCAAGTCAAGGGTTGGCCACCTCTCTGTTTACGCCACTCTGAGTTGGGCATGGAAAACAGCACTCTCTTCGGCAAACGATGGTTCGGCATACGTAACACATGTCCCAACCAACGTAGCTCCTGATGCTGGACACATTCTTCAGTGGAAGTACCCGTTACACAACCGAAAACACGCTTTCTAACTGCCTCGTTACGGATTCACCGACACCAACCCACACGAGCTATGGTTCTGAGACAAAGATTGTCGAACACCTGAAGACGTCTCGGTTCCGCTGCTCGAATAGGCCAAGTCTCACAGCCATACAACAAAACAGCCCGTACTGTAGCTTGATACACACATCCCTTCAGATTCAGGGATAAACCATTCTGACGCCATAAGTGTCTCCAGTTAGCAAACGCGGCCCGAGCCTTGCAGATTCGTGCATTCACCTTATCTGTCACACTACAATCAGAACTAATACAACTTCCAAGATACGTAAAACGCTCCATAACTTCCAGTACCTCTCCCTGGATTGTAAGTGGCCAAATCACGGCGGTTAAAATATCTTCCCAATTTTGTCTACTCCCCCCTATCACACGAAATTGAAAAACGCGAAGTCACAAAACAGTATCCGCACACGAATTACACATTCTCTTAAACTGAACTAACCATAGACTGCTGCAGGCCAACTCGACAGCCCTCTGTTGACCGTGTCTTACACCCCCTTCCTTTGATTACCACGCCACCCACATGCGAGCTTTCCACTGGACTCTCAGTTTACCAGTATTAACTAGCTTCTGCTGACTGTATCGTAAAAACGGCTTTCCTGAACTACATATTCTTGTGATTTAGGTGCTGATTTCTAGTAATATTTATTCTAACGAATTTGATTTTGACAATAGACTCAAATGACTGTGACTGAATCTCTCGTTTATGATGGTCTGTTGAACTGAGCCGCCAAATACGTTGCGGCTAGACAACATATTGCGATATCTCGAATATCGCAGTCTAGTTGCAGCACATTCCGTTTATCATAAACGAGAGATTCCACTGAGTCTTCTGTCTGTATATGTCAAAATCAGGTAAAATAAGAACTTGACGGAAACTCGAAAACTGTGCCAAGCAGTGCGAAACCGGTCGTGGGCTGTCGAAGGGTTTTCAGCAAAATCTAGTAGTGCGTTGCGCCTAGACAGCATTCATTCTAATTAAGTTACATATCCGTAATTCAACTAACGCTTATGTACGAGGCTTACGATCGACGTTCAACAGTGAAGAATACGTACCATGATATAGCGACAGGAATCAGAAGAGGCACAAAATCTACCGAAATGATTGGATAATGAGAACTGTGTGGCCAATAAGGCCACACGATTGGGCTGGACATCGTTTATTTCCCGCATACAAGCGGGCGGATGAAACAAGATGCCCGGTGTTGGAAGCCGTGGTGTTCGCGGGGATATAAGAATTACCATATAACGCGTCACAATATACCACGTGACAAACCATTTCTAAGACGGGACTTGATGATAACTGTCTGCTGTGGTAGGATGAGTCAGCTCTCGGAAACGAAGCAGACCCATTAGTTTTGAAGGTGGTAAATCAGAGTTGGTGAAATAGTCTTTGTATGGTTTTATTGTATTGAACTCGCATACCACTATGTTACATTGGGAGGTACGGTGTTCGGTCGTACGACTGTATGAAGTTGGAGAATGTGCGTTTCTGCCCACAAAATCGGGCGAAAGTGGCCACCCTATGAGGCAGACCACACCCTCGTGAAAAACCAATTTGGTCGCTTCTCGCGAGCGGCCCTTGCTCCGACTGACTGTTGTATGCACCCCTAAGGAAGAACTGCAGATGAAGTGTGGGATGAATGAGGGTGCACGTGACTTGGTGGCACTAAGAGAGGATGGGATAGTAAGTATAATTTGGACACACTACAGTAAACGTATGTACAAAACGAAAGTAAACGAAACACCAAGGCATAAACAGCGAGCCGCGACTTCGTGACGATCGCCCGAAATTTCACAGTACGGATATACGAAGCTGTTTAAGTTAATGATGATAAGAATGACTGACGACTGGCATGGGGACGACAGATTGTCCATGCATTTAAAAATACGAAAGCCAAAAAGTAAACGAATAGGAAATTACGGAAGATAAACGAACAGGAGATTAGGTTACAAGTAAATTGATGAGATCATTAACACAAATGAGAAATGTCCATAGACAGGATATTCGATGCAACGAGTCGCGAAGGGTGCAGTTTCGTCATGGTTAACCTGGAGACGAAATCATATCCCTTCGTCCGGCGACTTGGCGAATGCCTGAGTCGGAAGAATTCGAATTTGCGGTGTCAGTAGGTGAACATTCGGCAGAATCGAAGGTATCCGGGGTGTGGTGATACTGGACCTGTGTGCGTGAGCAGCGCAAGGGGAAAACAACACTGTGATGTATGAGCTATAGCGATAAACCACAGAAAAAAAGTACTACAAAAAGAAAGTATAGTAAGTCCACGTTGGTCACGGGATAAGACGACACGCAACCGACTTAACCATATCCAGTTTCCTAACCACTGGAATGTGCAAATTTACTTTCTTTCCTATCAACATCTCAATGCCTATTGCCCGCAGTGAGAAACGCTTTTCGAAAAGCCATCCAGAGTTTTATTAGATAAAAAGTCAGTACTGATAATTTATAGACTGAAAATGAGACGTGATTGCAGGGATCCTTCACCAACAGCAGAACTCCCACGTCATTTTTACATCACAGTTTTGACGTTCATAAGCCTAGTCTTCTCACGGGAATTTCGGGGATTAAACTGAATGACTTCTGGAATCGGCACACCCACCGAGCAAGCTAAAACAACACCACTCCAACTAAGCATTCGGCCCCGCTAAAAACACCCTCAATGTTCCAAAATTCGACTTACATCTACTGGACACTGACTGGGCGAAAAATTGCTCGTGCCATTATCTGAGTTCAAGATAGCGGTTTACCCGGATGATGTACAAACAATTCTCGTGTTGTTAAGTCGTTTTAAACCCTCATGCTAGCACGCGTATACCCTAGTAAGCTCCTCGGTTATAAACCAGAGACCGTGAAGAAATGTTATCACACACTGGACTGTGGAGACGTCGAGGTCCAGGGTCAAGGTCGGAAGGTCTTACACCTCCACTATCACATACAGCATTTGGTATCATGACAGGCATTCTCGGACGAATGTTCCAAAACAAAAAAACGGAAGTAGAACAGACCGAGGTAAAACGCAGAAATGTAAATCCACAGCTGTTTCGCCATAAACTAACCAGTGGGGATGACTGAGTTCGAATGGGACAAATGGGGTGTGGAGAATGAGGCTGACAACGCATTCTCTCTGGGGATTGTGATCACTGTTCACTTGGCTCACCCGTCTAACCGGACTCGACCTTGGCCGGGTCTACTCGTTCTATCTACTTTTCGTCAGCTCACAGTAAAGGTATCGGGGCAACACGTCCTGTTCTTCAAAATGAAGGATACGATTCGAACTGTTTGTTCATACTTCCGTACAAGGGGAAAAGGATTGCAGATCTGCTGGAAGTCCAATCATTCAACTAAAACAGGTCGTGGGTATCAGCACGATCTTCTAAACTGACGGGCAAAATATCATTCGGGAGGAACTAGTCCGGGAGATGTCAGGAAAACCCTTGTAAAACACTAGGGATTTGAAAATCTCACCGGGCCGTCCTAACTTATCTTTGCCATGTCGATATATTTGAGGAGGCGTAGATCCTACCGTTTTATAGGAAATTCCGGATTAACCGACACTAGAATAAGCTATAAATGAACCAAATCCAGATTCTGTAAACTTACCGGGGAACTTTTGACGGATATCTAGGTACGTCAGTTTGTTTATCAAAAAGTTGCTCGCTGTTACCGTTAGAACAGCCATAACTTTGATAACGAAATTCGCCGCGAAACGCTGTAAATTCAATAGAAGGCCGTTCCCCCCCTCCACCGCAACAGTTCTTTCATATATCTCTGGACGTACTTCCCTCCATACTGTAACCCCAATTACTCTATGCTTAGATAATTTCACTGGGTAATCAAGTCAATGGTTTTTTTAAATGAAACTAGACGGAAAAAGACGGAATAGACAAACCGTGGAACTGTAGACCACTTCATATAGATGCGATTTGCAAAAGTTTGTATAAACACTGGACACCGAAGTTGTCGAGCAAATGGTATACAATACTCGGCGCTTGTAAAGCGACACAAGATACCAGTTGGAGCCGTTTTTATGGGATTAGAAGCACACTTTTCACGTACCATTCTATTGTAGTGCTTCATCCGAAGTCCAATAAAAAAATGTTGAGAAGCAGCTCTCATAATCGCCACACGGATATCCCCCCATACAGTGACCACTAGAATAATTCGCTCGCTTGGTCCCACCGGTGTCCCGTTGGGTACATATGGGAGTTCATCTCGGGAAACTTAGCGTGCCTTAGTACTATGCAAATAACTGCTGGGCAGGATACTTCGAACAACAGTTATCGTGGCTACCAGCTGAAACTCATCTGGGGTCCATAACTGACGCAGAACCCTGAACGGTGAACGTGGAACACCCTACAGCCTCGGACTTTTATGACTGCATGTCTCTCAAGCACCACCGAGCAACTGGTCCGGATGACCTCACACCTAGCTCAAAAATCGGAGTGAAGTCCTCAGTCAGCGCTTCTATGATCTACCTGCCTGCATTTGGGAAAAGGAAACCGTTCCAGATAGCTGGGGAGAGTAGGTGACAGTGTGCATTTAAAAAACGGGTTCGTGGTGGATGTGGTAAACACAGACGGATCAGCCTGACCCCGGTCGTGACAGAATACATGATCTATAGGATGAAGGCACCCGAAATGATTATAACCGTTGAACCACGGATAGGATTTTTTGTATCATTAAGGAGACTATCTTCCTTGAGCTGTTTACTAAGGTAAGAGCACCATATAAAAGTGAGGTCGACCATTCAGGTGACACCACCCGATTATATGATTCTATTTTATTTTCCTAAGACAACAACACTAAAAATAACAAAAAAAAAATGAAGCATTCAGTTCCTACTGCATAAAACTATATCATAGACTAGAATTCTATTTTATTTTCCTAAGACAACAACACTAAAAATAACAAAAAAAAAATGAAGCATTCAGTTCCTACTGCATAAAACTATATCATTGCATAGACTAGACAGGCAACCACTCACATCCGGGGGTTCAATTGTGACTCGCACACCACAGAGTTTCCTACGGATATTTGGATCGCCTGACTGAGTGTTGTCACTGCCGTCAGCAGGTGATGCTCCGTCATCGCTGTGACAACAGACTGAATGTGCATGTATCTCGAAAGACCTTACACGGATTACGTTGGGTGATGGTCGGCGTCTCCTCCGTTCACGGTGTTTGAGGCGAGTGCGGCAAGGAACCCGTCGAGTTTGAACAGGAACGCCAATATCAAAGAAATGACTTGTTGGCTGATGTGACCATTGTTGTTCAGCACGACACATTGGACAAAACGGACTAAAGTATGCAGACGAAAGATTTGGCGTTTGCTGCTGAGGAACCAACATTGGACCGCGAGCCACTTGATGATACGGAGGTGGAGGAGAGCGGTTGAAGGTTACGGGCATATCTGAGATCTCACGGATATTACTCGGCATTGGATCTTGAATATGGATTTGCTTTGGAGATTTAAACTGCGTTAAACCTCGGAGGATATTCTTTGAACGGGTATTTCTGGGGAACGCCAGTTGGCAGCCCGGTTTACGGATACAACGACTGGCGTACTTTGTACTGTAGTGAGAGAGTACGAACAAATAAAACAGGATATGCACGAGAGAATGGGCTTGTGTAACTGAATGATGACATTTCAGTCCAAGAATCGCAACGGTCAATTTAGTGTTAGAATGCGACTAAAAACAAATTTTTATGTTATTCTAACTTTGCATTCGCCACACCGTCATAAACAAAGTCTGCTCCTAGTGATAGTCAGATACGAATAAGAAGGATAAAGTCAGAGATTCACCTCAAAGGCCCACATCCAGAAATAAATATCCACTGATATTCACCACATTTCCAAATCATAACAGATTAGATCAAGCAACGTACCATAAATAACACTAATTACAAAGGGCCACGTAGACTAGTTGAAATTACCCGAAAGTGGGGGGGGGTACGGTAACAGAGTAGAACGCGGATGCGGGTAGCGGAAATGCCGGTAGATGCAACAAAACGCAGTGATAAATATTTAATTATGCTGTAGAACAATATGTGCAGCTGACAGAAAACCAATCACACCCTCGGTTATGAACCCATCCGATGAGCAAGAAAACCTGAAACTAATAATTTAACAAACACCATCATTCCTCTACTCATGATATTTGGGTCTCAACCAGTGTCTATTTTTGTCCTTTCCAAGAAGATACTTCGAGCCATCATGCGATTCTGTCCAGCTCTCACACAAGGCGAATCAGGTGAGTCTAGCACGAAATGTATCTCGTACCAGGAACTCCAGCGACGAGATCGTATGCTGCGCGTGCGGAGTCATTGTTGTCCAGAAAAAAAACCAGGACTGATGCTAAATTACTAGCAGTATGAAGGAAATACTTTAATCACGGCAGCATGCATCATATAGCAAACGCTATGGTTGAGATACTGTCAGATTATCGAAGCTCAGGCAGCAGCAATCAAGAGGTGCGAGATCGAATCCAACCACGGACTTGTAGCTATACAGTGCTATCCCCAGCATCGTCTCTGGAGCAACAATGGAGAGAATAATGATACAGAATGGTGACTATAAGACGGCTGCCAGACGTTGGTGCGACCCATTTTCTTGTATAATAGCCGCATCGTTTCACGCGTGTAATTGAAGATACTACTCGGAAACACCGACAGCAGTCCATGGTGTCCTGGTTCCGACTGAAAGTTTGGAGGTGTAAACACCAAAGAATACTCGTGGAAGGTCAAAACTGGAGTATCCCCCTTCTGCTGTTCGTTAAATATAAGAGGTTGTCGTAACACAACGTTACGAGCGAAGTCCACTGAGCTGGTAATAGAGCTAGCCAGCCGTCGCAGACGAATGGTCACGTTCGGTTAAGTGAAATCATGATGACACATGCCGAAATCTTCCGAAGTGTAGATTATCAGCGTAGTTCTGCTCGACTGCCTGCTTTTCCCAACGATTGACACCTAATCGATATATGGCAGCCGAGAAGCTAGGTAAAACGCTGGGTAAAACCGTGACTTGTCATGAACCTTATTGAAGGAGATGACATGAAGCAAACTCACCGCCCCTGCCAATGACCTGTAGAGGAATACGGATGGTAACTTCGTGTTGCGCGTTCCAGATATGATTTACTCACGCCGGCCCATGGTCTGATCGACTCAAATTTATCGGAGAAAAGGTCAGAAGCGTACGCGGGTTCTGCGTCCGTGGAAAGGTCTGGTTTAAGTTTATGGCGTTCAGACAAGTTGAAAATGGTTGGCGGAGTCAGAAGGACCAAACTTGGATCACTACCACCGTCACTCGATGAAGAAGTGGCCGCACTGACAATGGCAATCGGTGACATCACGGCCTCTGACAAGGAACGTTGACTGAAACAAAGACACATGAAGCGAGTTCAGTAATAATGGGAACCCGCTCAAAAGAGTGAACTTTCGATAAAAGAACTTCTCTACAGCACGTGCTACAGAAAGGAATGAAAGCGATGACTCAACAGCACAGCAGTGGATGTCACCTTAAAATGAGCAAAAACAATACTAAAATGTTTTCAATAACTCATCACTTTGTCTTTTTTTTCAATGAAAACCAGCTAAGAGAGAATGACAAACTGTAGTCCACAGACCTTTTGAGGGCTGAGAAAATACCTAGTGGGTCTGTCAAATTAAGGCCGCTAAAAAACAGACTGTTTGGTTTATTCACACTAGAAAGCCCTCGTAAGCTAGCAAAGCACTGGTAGCTCAGCAATGGCATTGTCCTTAACGACCTCTTCAATTAGGCCTCGTCAAATTCCCACCACAAACCTGGTGGCAACAACTAAGTTAAATCCGTCCCAACTTTGCCAACAACAACATTTCTCCGGTAAAATTAAGGAAACAAATATCTCACACGGCATCCGTCCGACCGTTTCCGACTAGTTTCATCAGCGGTCACTGCCGAAAGGTTATCTGAATCGTGAATCACGACGGGGTACTCGATATACAATTGAGAAGGGGCGTTCTTTGTCTGTAACAGGTGTCTGATGTGACCAAACTGTACTGGAAGTTTTTGCTCACCGGAGCAAGGCAATTGTCAACTGGAAAATGCTTCACAGAACTACAATAGAATTTTTTTCCAAAGAGCAACGCGCTGACTAGGAGATTGTGTGAAGACAAATGGATGCTTAATCTGTGCTCCTTTCCCAAAAATGTCAACAAAGTGATCAGTGCCCCAAATACAGATGCATTTTGAAAACGACTGAAAATATTACAGTGTTCAAATGAGTAATATCAGCAGCAAGGATTTGATGTGCCTCATCCTCATACCCCAAAACATTGATGACACGAACGTCGAATTTATGACTAACAAGGCGGTTCGCATTCGTACGTGCCTTCGTGACTGAAACTTCCTGGAAAAAGTATGATTCCGGTGAGGATCCCTGACAGATATAGAACAGTTTGTCATTTATCGCTGCTCATTCGCGAGTGCTCCGGTGAATGTAGAGTGAACCTCAAAATCAAACGTCCTGAACAATGTGACCAATTATAAAACGCCATACCACCTAGAGCGAGAGTTACGGGTTCGGTGGTCTATCACCTGGAGTTAGCAACCCCACAAAACACGAACAAATAAGGCCTGGCCCTAAACAAAAGGCAATACATAACCACCTTTATTGCCGGCGAAGGAGTTCAAGTCGCCTACGTTCTAAATTCGGGATTTGAAGAGGGTCACATTATGCCTAAAAAAGGAGGTCAAAGGGATTGAAGTTTATTAGGATCAGCCAAGTGATGCTAAGGTCATTCATTCCCATACGACAACAGTTTAATTCAACACGGAGGGTGGCTGAGATGAGGGTGCCCAAGAAAGATTTACTCGTGAATGATCGTTAACATGGAGGAATTGCAAGTAAAGGGGGAAATCACCGACCGGGAAGAAAATAAGAGCACACCTTTCTGTATGGTATACTCCTATGAATGCCTATTTGAGTGAATATGGGCCAACATAGTATCGTAGCCTATAGCATCAGAATGAACCTTCATTTTCTGGAAAACGTCAACCAAACTCAACTTAGCTTCACAAGTTCACAAAATAAGGTGAGATAAGTTTACTAGACTACGAGACAGCGTTAGACTACCGGGAGCAGAATATGACCTGGAAACGCAAGATGACTCATCAAGGGAGGCGAGAGAAAAATGCATAACAAGTTGGGCTGGGTGCAATTACTGGTTTCTGCAAACAGAAATGCAAAAACCTTACAGGGCGCAACACATCAATCATAGTAGCTCGGAAATTATTTACCGTAAAACGTTAGCCGACACAACAACTTACGTTGAGGAATCAGCTGTGACTGGACCATCATTGATCCGCAATAAAAGGGTATCCGGGGACGAGGTGCGTTTCTCTGGCTACAAGCACAAACAGAAAAGAATTGCTAGTCCAAAAAATCCACAGTCACTATCATTTTGTGTGGTAACAGATACACGCCAGTGGATCATAGAAATACCACTCAAATGACGACAAGACTGATCATAGAAAATTCTCGATCAAATTGAAAAATACGATGCTTCATTTTGAAGAAGAATGACTGACCATTTACTCATTACGCGTTCGGCAATTACGCAGGATTCTCCACCGGGGATTTTCTGTGTACCTGACCATACATATGATGCTGTATGTATGTATTGTATCGCACCAAAAATAGTAAAGAATGAAACAGCTGTCGACAAAACCATGCAGATTAGGAAACAATGCTTCAGATGCCGTCCCTCTTCAGTCCAAAGCTGTCATCAAACCCGAAAGAGGCATGAGAGCTGAGACGCTGCCACGTTGGCAAGGCCCAGACAGGAGCAATTACGAATCCATAGTTGGGATAGAATCACGAATCTTAAGAATGTCAAAACTCATCCACATGGTTCACATCGAGCAAGTTTACACAAAAACACAGTCCTGGGATGGAACCTCACTCAAGAACGAAAGCAAAATCCTTGGCCCAGAGCCGAAACTGCGCTGACATCACTGAAAATGAGAGGTTTAAGTTCAGAGGCTTTTAGACGGAAATCAAACAAAGACGACCGTGCGAGTTATCGAATCCATCTGACAGGTAAATCCCAGTGCATTCCAGCTGCTACCCAGAGTCTGAAGATCACACTATTGCTCTTCTGAGGAAAACAAAATACTCCCAACCTTTGGAAAATAGAAGCAGCAGTAGTGTATTGCACTCGGATCATTTAAACCTACTGGTTGTTAGTGGTTGTAGGATTCGTAGAATTCATGTTCACATCATTCTCGTTCGAACAATCGTCCGCCTGTCCTGGCGCAGTCATTATGGCGAGTCAAAGGATTCGAGTTCCGCTCTTATTAGAGCTAATCAGTAGTGCATATTCTTGGCTGTGCGGTGGTTTGAACTGTGGAGATGTGTGTGTTACCGCTAGCTCACCGGCGCATGCCGGACACACTTGAAGTTTCTCCTCTAAAAAGGCGAACGTGTTCACGCTTGAGCGTGTGCGGTGCTACCTGACTGGAAAATTCTGAAAGGCAAGCCACTCGACTGACACAACCATGACAGTTACTGTGTCGTGTTTCAAGGCGTCGAGCGAACCAACCACATCACTCAAGTGTGAAAACGTTTGCCTGTTCAAACATGGAAATTCAAATGTGTCCAGCGTGCGCCGGTGTAGTAGTAGTAGTAGTAGTAGTAGTAGTAGTACTCGGCGAGCTGAACCACCTCCTCGTGGTGCCGACCGGGTAGCCTGGACGTCTGTCTGGGTGAGCTAAGAGTTCAGCAACTCCAGACAGGGCCAGCCACCCCGTTTGGTTTCAATGTGCTGGTTACTTTCGACAATGTATACTACGAATCATCTGGCGCCTC
>NW_008751714.1:896252-916295 GCF_000715545.1 Opisthorchis viverrini
GGAGAAGCAGAAGTATGGTGCTGATGAACATTCCCTCGCTATAATCTCAGCCCCACATGCCATCGGTTGTGATATCGACTTTTTGGTTCACCAACCGATGATCATCTCTTATCGAGGGATCTGCTTTCCTCAATCCGCTAAGGCTGTTATTGGATAGGGACTTCCTAAGGTCGCAGTCAGTGACTTGTGTTTGCTTGCCATTTTGGGCTCCCTGCGTACTTATGACACTTTTATGCGTGGCACATGGCGTTGAAGGTACATTTTTGCCACTTAATCTCACACCAGACCCACTATGACGGTCACTGTGTGCCTGATGTGCGACTCTTGACTGTGCTAGCGCACACTGCGCCTTGAAGAGCATTCACCATTGTTTGTCCTTTCTTTGGTTGTTGGTCTTTAGACGCGTGTTCCCATACCAAAATCTTTACATACTTTGGGATTCACCTCATCAGACTGGCACTGTCTTTGGCATGATTTCGAATGAGACGTTTCTCTCTTTTCTCCCATATTCTCCTGTTATTCTTTCGCATTCATCGCCTGCATTCATTTTTTATGGTTGTGACCATGCTCTTCGAAAATGAATGATAGTAGTAACATGCTCGCCTCGCAAGTCATATGTCCGGAGTTCAAACCACGGCACGCCCAAGGATATGTTCTACCGATGAACTCTAACAAGAACGAAACCAGAGTTCAGAGCCTCCCTCCTTAAAATGTTGAATCACTAGAATAATTGTACCAGGACAGGGGGACGACGCTTTACAGGACATTGATGTGAACGCGAAACTTATCAGTGCTTGAAGTACTTAAGAAGCTGTGAATAGTAGTTTTGCCTACTGATAATGGACAACCTATCATTCACGAATCACCTTAAATCAAGCCACACGACACCTCGATCGAGTGCCATTCGATCTAGCGTCCCAGTGATAAGTCATTTCCAAGTTCCAAGGCCTACCCATAGGACGAAAAAATGCACATGATAGAAACAAGTATCAGACTGATCGCACAGTGCTGAAACGATATCCACCATCCCGTATGTCGACCCAGCCACAATCTTCAGACTGCAATCTCATCCGCCGACTTCCCCAGAACTGAAACTTAACGAGGCCTGACAATGCGAGGATACACATTTATCTACTTCCGAACAGTTGTCTTCTATGGCTCCATGTGCCAGTAAGGTTATAGAGGAAAAGAAACTATCTACCAGTGAAGTTCATTTGTCAACCCGGTCACTCAGTGAAGAAGCTGTGTTAGAAAAGGGACTAAATTTCGCAATGAGAAAAAACAGTAGTGAGTGTAAGAAGCAATCAGTAGGGAATTAGTTTCAAAACCTTCCTTCAAAGGAAGCCGAGAAGCTACGAGTACGGGATAAGATACTACAGTCCAGATAACCAGGAACTCTTAAAATCGCACCATCAGAGAGGAGAGCAATAAATGCACTGAAACAGGTTGGACTTATGGTCATTACGAAGGTGGATATGAGTACGGCCACTGTAACTGTAAGACCGACAATACACAAAAGTTCGGTGGACTAAAGGCAAACTAGCAGTGGTACGGTTACGGCAATAATGGATAGGAGGAGTGTTGAAGTCAGTGGGTATCTAAGACCAGAGTTCCAGGTGGTTTACACGTGAGCTTACTGATCAAAGGGTCCACGGTTCGCAACCAACCTCGACATCTCGACTACTTCTGTCTAGGCTTGGGCAACATGGCATCGAAGTCCTCGTGCTTCCTTCGGGAAGCATGGCAGCTAACCCTCGGTGCTACGGTTGAACAATTATTATATTCTTATTATCAATATGGAAAACGGTGTGGATTGTAGCCAAAAGCATCACAATCATAACTCCGTGGGCTACGGTAAGATCAACAGGGCAGGTTATCCAATACTCACAAGGAAATCAACCATCTATGTTGGGAATTCGTATGGCTTTGCTAAGTCAAGTAGTTCTCTTTGAAGATAAAGAGCGCATGAACTTTGAAACAGACGCGATGTAACCAGGTGGCTGTTACCAAAAGACAGTGGGTGAAATAGTTAAGGGCATAAAGGTGTGCATGAATCCCTATCACTTTGTCATTGACTCAGTTACTGATACGCAAGAGCAGGGTCCAGCAATGGAACGACTTTCTCAATAGCTTGAGTGCTCACATAAAGTCTAATATGGAGTCTAATTTGGACACACTACACTTATGAGCGGCGGGAAGTTAGAAACTATCACCCACTAGGGACTAGAAGACCGTCACGAAGAGACTGGACCTTAAATTAATCAGCACAGATAGACAGAACTTACCTCCACCCTCAATTCCCGATAGCTTTTGATTATCGAGTCGATAGAAGGCGTTTTTGTGGATTATTTGTCCCATCGGGCATGAGAAAAAATTTCGGTCTGTGTAAGACGGTATTCATAGTAGCAGGAAAGACAGCGACCGACATATTGTGATCAAATCGTTCAGCTATAACACCCTACCTGCCATGCCACCCGAAGGAAGCTTGAGGGCTGAGATACTGTCAGGTTGCCCAAGTCTAGACATCAGGCTAGATTCTGGTGTTGGATTTGAACCGTGGGCCTTCCGATCGGTAGGTTCGCGCCTTAGACTTACCTCGAACCCATATTGTAATCAGACTGTACTTATACACAAACTCGATTTGACTCATGGTGGAGCTTGGAGTGTTTCGCGCATTCGCTGCTTGTTAGCTGATGTTTTTGTTCGATATCTTCAAATTCGAGTACCGTTCTCTTGAAACTAAGGAATGCGTAGTGTGGTAGTTGATGCCATTTTTTTTCGTTACTGCCTGCATATTGTTCCCATTCGTTTTCAAGCGTTGCGGAAAACCCTCGTGAATCTTTGCTGCACATTTTCTTTGGGTTCCGCAAGCATGCAACCTGCTTACTGCACAGCCGTGAAGTGATAGGGTTGCGTCCCCGGTGCGACTGACTACCCAAACACTTGTATAAAAACTGCTCACTGAACACTGCTGCAAAAATATGGGACAGGATTGGCTGATCATCATCAGTGTTCAACGCCGGTGTTTCGCTGCCGTACAACCATATTTCATTTGAGCCTTGTGAACGAATGAATGAAGTTTGAGGAAGTGGCTTAATTTCCGGGGGTTGCTTTACCTCCAGGCGCTCATCCATGCAATCTGAATAGAAACCGACAACAAAAACGCTGTTGAATTAGCCAGCATCACTAGTAATAGTGAAGATTCCATCTGTCTTTGGGGCTGTTTCCTTTGCGCTGCATATTCTGGGTTCATTTTTCTTGTATATGGTCTCGTTGCAGTAAACCTATCTTCTGGGCTACATTAATTCGACCGTAACTGCGCCCATTGTTCATATCCCTAATGTGCACATGTATAAACTCATATACTCGGTTTATCTCTCATTCCAGACACGTATTTCACAAAAAATGCGTTGACCCGTGGTTACTGGAACACCGAAGTTGTCCTCTCTGCAAACTAGACATTCTCAAGTCTTGTGGCATCTTGTTGGATTCCTTCTTTCCACTAACCTTGGATGAGTTAGGGTCAAACCATTTAAGCAGTGATTTTAGCTCTTCCAGTTCATCGTCGCTGTCGGAACCGTATAGAAGGTCGACTGTCGGCAACTGGCTCTCCGGACGTATCTTTTCCCTGATCTTCGGAGGTCTCTACAGACCTTCAGCTACCTGTACCCATCGGTATCATTATGCGATGACCCGACAACATGCTTCGGCACATGAGTGTGTCGCCCCACCTCCATCCATCTACTCCTGTCCTACACAATACTTTGGTCATTACCATTTACCACATGTGCACCGTTCACGCAAGGAATTTGGGGACATACCAGACCCGACATCCGAGAGGTCCACTCCTATTCTGTCTGCTTGTCCTCTGCTGTGGCTCTGTTGTTGCTGTTGCTACTTCTTCTGGTCGGATACTCGTAATACTACTACGACCTCTCTGCAAACCTGCTCTTGTTTACATTGCATCCAGCCCCAACCCTGCCCCACTGATGACGCAATCCCCATGTCCGTGTTGTCGGACCGATTGTGTGACTACCATGCTTCATTCCTTGGCGTTTCCTGTATGCCCGTCATGCTTCAGTTACTTCACTGGCGATGTTACGAATCTCATCGCCGAGAATTACAACATCATCTTGTTGAAACACGTGACTTCATTAACTCTGCACAAAATCGCGCCAGTAGCAAACGATTACGATTTGATCCGTCGTTCTATCTCACTCGAGCGAAACTACATATGGGAACCATTTTTCAAAAAAGTCGACGCCAATCCGCAGATCCTCCTTTTACCTTCCGGTCAAAAGCTGATGGAAGTCTCTCTCCAGCTATATCAAATCCATGGGAACGCCACCGGGAATGGTACTGTCCCGTAGTTTCTTTTGCGGAGACAACCTACTCTAGTCAGTGTGAACAGAAAGCTGATGTTCACTATTCGAAAGACGGATCCGTTTCATCGGTGAGTCTCCACTTTTCTCGTACTTTTTGCTGTTGGTGAGATTCCTTTTCCCCCAAAAGAAGTACTGACGAAACTGAACAGACGAGTTTGACTGGAAAGCAGAATATACATTTGCTTCGTGGAAGGTTATCTGTAGATCGGACGTGGTAGCTTGTTTGGACGGTGCGTGCGTGATCTTCAGGTCTGACCTCCTACTCATGTTATTAACCATAATGAATGATAGGAGTTTCGTGTGACTGGGTCTGTGTTGAGTGGCAGCCTATTGACCGCTACATCCCACCACTCGTTTTAGTGAATGTTACAGAGTTGAACCGATTCGTTTACCCTCATTCGTTTCGTTTCCATTCCAACGCTTGTAATAGTTTTTCTGCCGACCGATGTAAAGTTGGCTTCTGTAGGTACACTCTCTTGTCTACCTAGGTCACCTTCGACGGCTCCTTACCTGTAGTACGTTTGGAAATAGCGTGATGACTCTAACGTTGTCGTCCAATGTCATGCTGATCCAATCTGAATACCAAACGGTGGTATTCACTTGGGGGGGGGTGTGAAAATGGATAACAGTTTTTGGTTCATACTAGTGCCCGGGTTTTTTCAACGTCACTCACTGACGGGCTCGAGGTGGTTCATGTGGAGAGAGGAGTGCGTTAGGAAACTTATTAGTTCGTATCGACAAATGTAGCCAAATTTTCGTCTGAGGTCTCCCCTTACAGTTGGTGCATTTGTCGGTCAAGATGCTTTAGCTGTTTATGATATAACTGGATAGGACAACCAACAGCTCCCTTGAACCATTTTGCGGGCTCTCATAGGAAGGTAGCGCATCCAACTCATCATTTTTTATTTTCTCATGACGCTTGACGAGTCAAAGTCTCACTAAGACTGGAGATAATTCATTATGCACTCTGGGATTCACTGACAATTCCCCATTCAGCACTCCTACGTTTCTTCTGTTTGTCGATGTAGAAACAGAGAGGAATTTTCACCGTTGTGTTAATTGAGTAAGTGGAAAATGCTTGGCTATCGCAATCGAATACTTTGTGCCAGAACGTCATATCTTGTGCTTTATGAGAAAATTTCCCGGTGTTGCATATCACGTGACCAAGTATTTTGGTGGTATATAATCCAAGCGATCCATGCGCCCCAGCATTTCTCGATACCCTTTGCTTAGGCCGCAAATCACCTTTCCCCATTCTTGAAGTCAAATCGAACCATGAATGCATCATAAATCTTTTCGGTGGGTCTACTACTGTGTAGTGCTTCGCTTTTGACAAGAAAGCTTCGTCAGGGCATGTGATTGGGTTGCAAGGTTGTCTGAGCTTTAGGGCAGAAGGAGAACCACTGAGCATGTTGAGTTGTTGAGCATGTTGAATCAGCAGTAGTCGGTAAATGTTTTATGGTATGGGTTAGCAGATGTTAAGACCGATGATCTAAGGAAAGGCTTATGTGAATTTGGGCTGGGTCTAGAGTCTTGTTCTTCCGCCTCACTTCACTTGAGTATTCCTCCCAGCTTACGATTCCTGTTGGCCTATGTGGGTTAGCTAATGTTGCAACAATTGGATAAGGGCGGTGAATACGTAAATTTGGATCGGGTTGGACGTTTTACCGTCCATCTCGGTTTATTTAAAACTTCCATTGACAACCTCGCCAGTTCTAGGCCGTCTATTCTGTTCACAGTGAAATGCTTAAGTATTTTTGGGCCTTCAGCTACTGTGGTGTGAATCTTAGTGCGCATCTTAAAAACTCCGCATTTTGCGGATAGGTTGTATGTCCTGAGTCTAGCACATGCCTCACCATCGTCAAAACTGGCCACCGGATGCTATTCGTCCGGTGGTCTGGTTGTTCTTTTCCTGTCCTCGCCATTTCTGATTTACAGTTCCTTGAGCGCATATTTTACCCAAACCTTGGTTCAATCGTATTAAATTTAGCATACGCAGTCCCTAGTCCTTCCAACCGGACACTGCCCTTCAACTGCACCAGCAAGGAGCGCAACGTTTTCCCTTTCTAGAACTCTACTCTAATGTTAGCTGTGTTTAACACTCTTCCATTAACCTCCGATCTTTCCGTTTTATAAAAGAATCACTGCTGTAGGTATCTTTTCATTATTGTATCAAGGTTCAGGAGCTATTGCGCTTAATTAGCGCCTAATCAAACTCACCAGGTATCCACTTACTAGGTCTTCTTTTGGCCTCATCTTTGACTTCCTTTCGGTCAACTTCTGACTCGACAAAACACCAATTCGATAGTGCTAATATTCTCCGCCTTCGAAACAGCTGGCGAGTGATTTAGAACAGCATTTCATCAATGATCATCATCAATGACAGCAACATCAGTGTTGGCACTGATGCTTCACTGCCGTACAACCATAAAGTTCGTTTTTATATATATATATATATATATATATAAAAACGAACTTTATGGTTGTACGGCAGTGAAGCATCAGTGCCAACACTGATGTTGCTGTCATTGATGATGATCATTGATGAAATGCTGTTCTAAATCACTCGCCAGCTGTTTCGAAGGCGGAGATTATTAGCACTATCGAATTGGTGTTTTGTCGAGTCAGAAGTTGACCGAAAGGAAGTCAAAGATGAGGCCAAAAGAAGACCTGTAAGTGGATTTGATGAAATGCTGTTCTAAATCACTCGCCAGCTGTTTCGAAGGCGGAGAATATTAGCACTATCGAATTGGTGTTTTGTCGAGTCAGAAGTTGACCGAAAGGAAGTCAAAGATGAGGCCAAAAGAAGACCTAGTAAGTGGATACCTGGTGAGTTTGATTAGGCGCTAATTAAGCGCAATAGCTCCTGAACCTTGATACAATAATGAAAAGATACCTACAGCAGTGATTCTTTTATAAAACGGAAAGATCGGAGGTTAATGGAAGAGTGTTAAACACAGCTAACATTAGAGTAGAGTTCTAGAAAGGGAAAACGTTGCGCTCCTTGCTGGTGCAGTTGAAGGGCAGTGTCCGGTTGGAAGGACTAGGGACTGCGTATGCTAAATTTAATACGATTGAACCAAGGTTTGGGTAAAATATGCGCTCAAGGAACTGTAAATCAGAAATGGCGAGGACAGGAAAAGAACAACCAGACCACCGGACGAATAGCATCCGGTGGCCAGTTTTGACGATGGTGAGGCATGTGCTAGACTCAGGACATACAACCTATCCGCAAAATGCGGAGTTTTTAAGATGCGCACTAAGATTCACACCACAGTAGCTGAAGGCCCAAAAATACTTAAGCATTTCACTGTGAACAGAATAGACGGCCTAGAACTGGCGAGGTTGTCAATGGAAGTTTTAAATAAACCGAGATGGACGGTAAAACGTCCAACCCGATCCAAATTTACGTATTCACCGCCCTTATCCAATTGTTGCAACATTAGCTAACCCACATAGGCCAACAGGAATCGTAAGCTGGGAGGAATACTCAAGTGAAGTGAGGCGGAAGAACAAGACTCTAGACCCAGCCCAAATTCACATAAGCCTTTCCTTAGATCATCGGTCTTAACATCTGCTAACCCATACCATAAAACATTTACCGACTACTGCTGATTCAACATGCTCAACAACTCAACATGCTCAGTGGTTCTCCTTCTGCCCTAAAGCTCAGACAACCTTGCAACCCAATCACATGCCCTGACGAAGCTTTCTTGTCAAAAGCGAAGCACTACACAGTAGTAGACCCACCGAAAAGATTTATGATGCATTCATGGTTCGATTTGACTTCAAGAATGGGGAAAGGTGATTTGCGGCCTAAGCAAAGGGTATCGAGAAATGCTGGGGCGCATGGATCGCTTGGATTATATACCACCAAAATACTTGGTCACGTGATATGCAACACCGGGAAATTTTCTCATAAAGCACAAGATATGACGTTCTGGCACAAAGTATTCGATTGCGATAGCCAAGCATTTTCCACTTACTCAATTAACACAACGGTGAAAATTCCTCTCTGTTTCTACATCGACAAACAGAAGAAACGTAGGAGTGCTGAATGGGGAATTGTCAGTGAATCCCAGAGTGCATAATGAATTATCTCCAGTCTTAGTGAGACTTTGACTCGTCAAGCGTCATGAGAAAATAAAAAATGATGAGTTGGATGCGCTACCTTCCTATGAGAGCCCGCAAAATGGTTCAAGGGAGCTGTTGGTTGTCCTATCCAGTTATATCATAAACAGCTAAAGCATCTTGACCGACAAATGCACCAACTGTAAGGGGAGACCTCAGACGAAAATTTGGCTACATTTGTCGATACGAACTAATAAGTTTCCTAACGCACTCCTCTCTCCACATGAACCACCTCGAGCCCGTCAGTGAGTGACGTTGAAAAAACCCGGGCACTAGTATGAACCAAAAACTGTTATCCATTTTCACACCCCCCCCCCAAGTGAATACCACCGTTTGGTATTCAGATTGGATCAGCATGACATTGGACGACAACGTTAGAGTCATCACGCTATTTCCAAACGTACTACAGGTAAGGAGCCGTCGAAGGTGACCTAGGTAGACAAGAGAGTGTACCTACAGAAGCCAACTTTACATCGGTCGGCAGAAAAACTATTACAAGCGTTGGAATGGAAACGAAACGAATGAGGGTAAACGAATCGGTTCAACTCTGTAACATTCACTAAAACGAGTGGTGGGATGTAGCGGTCAATAGGCTGCCACTCAACACAGACCCAGTCACACGAAACTCCTATCATTCATTATGGTTAATAACATGAGTAGGAGGTCAGACCTGAAGATCACGCACGCACCGTCCAAACAAGCTACCACGTCCGATCTACAGATAACCTTCCACGAAGCAAATGTATATTCTGCTTTCCAGTCAAACTCGTCTGTTCAGTTTCGTCAGTACTTCTTTTGGGGGAAAAGGAATCTCACCAACAGCAAAAAGTACGAGAAAAGTGGAGACTCACCGATGAAACGGATCCGTCTTTCGAATAGTGAACATCAGCTTTCTGTTCACACTGACTAGAGTAGGTTGTCTCCGCAAAAGAAACTACGGGACAGTACCATTCCCGGTGGCGTTCCCATGGATTTGATATAGCTGGAGAGAGACTTCCATCAGCTTTTGACCGGAAGGTAAAAGGAGGATCTGCGGATTGGCGTCGACTTTTTTGAAAAATGGTTCCCATATGTAGTTTCGCTCGAGTGAGATAGAACGACGGATCAAATCGTAATCGTTTGCTACTGGCGCGATTTTGTGCAGAGTTAATGAAGTCACGTGTTTCAACAAGATGATGTTGTAATTCTCGGCGATGAGATTCGTAACATCGCCAGTGAAGTAACTGAAGCATGACGGGCATACAGGAAACGCCAAGGAATGAAGCATGGTAGTCACACAATCGGTCCGACAACACGGACATGGGGATTGCGTCATCAGTGGGGCAGGGTTGGGGCTGGATGCAATGTAAACAAGAGCAGGTTTGCAGAGAGGTCGTAGTAGTATTACGAGTATCCGACCAGAAGAAGTAGCAACAGCAACAACAGAGCCACAGCAGAGGACAAGCAGACAGAATAGGAGTGGACCTCTCGGATGTCGGGTCTGGTATGTCCCCAAATTCCTTGCGTGAACGGTGCACATGTGGTAAATGGTAATGACCAAAGTATTGTGTAGGACAGGAGTAGATGGATGGAGGTGGGGCGACACACTCATGTGCCGAAGCATGTTGTCGGGTCATCGCATAATGATACCGATGGGTACAGGTAGCTGAAGGTCTGTAGAGACCTCCGAAGATCAGGGAAAAGATACGTCCGGAGAGCCAGTTGCCGACAGTCGACCTTCTATACGGTTCCGACAGCGACGATGAACTGGAAGAGCTAAAATCACTGCTTAAATGGTTTGACCCTAACTCATCCAAGGTTAGTGGAAAGAAGGAATCCAACAAGATGCCACAAGACTTGAGAATGTCTAGTTTGCAGAGAGGACAACTTCGGTGTTCCAGTAACCACGGGTCAACGCATTTTTTGTGAAATACGTGTCTGGAATGAGAGATAAACCGAGTATATGAGTTTATACATGTGCACATTAGGGATATGAACAATGGGCGCAGTTACGGTCGAATTAATGTAGCCCAGAAGATAGGTTTACTGCAACGAGACCATATACAAGAAAAATGAACCCAGAATATGCAGCGCAAAGGAAACAGCCCCAAAGACAGATGGAATCTTCACTATTACTAGTGATGCTGGCTAATTCAACAGCGTTTTTGTTGTCGGTTTCTATTCAGATTGCATGGATGAGCGCCTGGAGGTAAAGCAACCCCCGGAAATTAAGCCACTTCCTCAAACTTCATTCATTCGTTCACAAGGCTCAAATGAAATATGGTTGTACGGCAGCGAAACACCGGCGTTGAACACTGATGATGATCAGCCAATCCTGTCCCATATTTTTGCAGCAGTGTTCAGTGAGCAGTTTTTATACAAGTGTTTGGGTAGTCAGTCGCACCGGGGACGCAACCCTATCACTTCACGGCTGTGCAGTAAGCAGGTTGCATGCTTGCGGAACCCAAAGAAAATGTGCAGCAAAGATTCACGAGGGTTTTCCGCAACGCTTGAAAACGAATGGGAACAATATGCAGGCAGTAACGAAAAAAAATGGCATCAACTACCACACTACGCATTCCTTAGTTTCAAGAGAACGGTACTCGAATTTGAAGATATCGAACAAAAACATCAGCTAACAAGCAGCGAATGCGCGAAACACTCCAAGCTCCACCATGAGTCAAATCGAGTTTGTGTATAAGTACAGTCTGATTACAATATGGGTTCGAGGTAAGTCTAAGGCGCGAACCTACCGATCGGAAGGCCCACGGTTCAAATCCAACACCAGAATCTAGCCTGATGTCTAGACTTGGGCAACCTGACAGTATCTCAGCCCTCAAGCTTCCTTCGGGTGGCATGGCAGGTAGGGTGTTATAGCTGAACGATTTGATCACAATATGTCGGTCGCTGTCTTTCCTGCTACTATGAATACCGTCTTACACAGACCGAAATTTTTTCTCATGCCCGATGGGACAAATAATCCACAAAAACGCCTTCTATCGACTCGATAATCAAAAGCTATCGGGAATTGAGGGTGGAGGTAAGTTCTGTCTATCTGTGCTGATTAATTAACAAGTGCTTTAGCCATCGGTGACAACGATTATGAAAAACTGGTCGACAGTAATAAATTAAATATGTACGTACAGTAGACCTCCCAATAAACTCCTCCCAAAAGAGTATAGCCCTTTAATTGGGATTACTTTGATTCTATGCATAGCCACCTGGGCTGGAGTGAATGGTCGAACACATTAAGGGGATGCACTGGTGCGCGTGATGGCCCTAATTCAAAATTATACGTTACCAGACTTCACAAAATGGCAGCAGCAGTTTATTGGGGAGGTTCAGTAAAGCATTGGCCGCGTACTGTTTCAATTAATCACAAGAACAGGTTATCACCCTACATGTGCACACCATCGTCGAGTGGCATATTGCGCTTTTTCATGAGTAGGTATCACCACATAACCATAGGTCTGAACACTGGAAAAGGGTTACTCGACCGAAAAGGCAAAAGTTAAGGATCCATTCCATATAAAGCCAGAGTGACAGTGTAGTGCAAATCTTCCCCCCAGAGATCTTGTCGTTCCTATTCAATATCAATTTGATATGGTTCAACATTCGTGAACGGGTTATACAAACATTTTTACCCGGGAGACGGCTTATGTCAACTTATATGGTGAAGCTGTTATCAATCTTGGGAATGCTGTGATAGTGTGAGTTCACGTGCACTCTGAGTTACAACCGCTGGTAGTATTGATCAACTGCAATCCTTCTCCTGCATTATAAGGCGAGAATTCATGAACCCGACACCGTCAGTCTTCAACGTCTTCACAGTCCCTTATTTTTAACCTACAGCCTTCAATCAAATGACATAAAAGCAATGTAGATAGTGAAGCTAGACGGTGAGAATTTGTGTGCCTTTCTATCAAAGAGTGACAAAAAGATGCAAACCTCCGTGTGCGTGTATACTGATGCATTACAAACGGTTGATCTGTAGTGATCGCGTTCCCAATAACACTCTGTCCCAGAGTATATTCAGACCCGAATCGCTGACACGGATGGACGTGCGGTCCGAGTAATCCAAATATCAAAGAGTTATACGGTTGGAGCAAATTTATTTGGTAAGACAGAGCATCCTCTCGTCTCCGTAATTTCCAATACATTCTTGCTATGAGTTCATTAAAAAACCTCTCGAACTGCTGATGGGTTGACCCGATGTAAGCCAAACTTCGATCGCCCAAGCCTCATTTTCTGGGTCTTTGATTACCTCAGCATGTTCTGACCCTGATACATGGAAGACAACCTTTGTGCGGTCATACCCAACTACCCACAGTGAATGGTCAGGCTAGTAGAGTTTCAACGGTGCCTGTATATTGGATCCGCGGTAAAACGACGGAAGCTGATTGGCCGTTATCACGTGCTCCTTAATGACTGTGCGATCGAAAGTGCGATGTGAATTTTAGTTTGTCCGACTTGTCGCGTCATCAAATGCTGTGTCAATACAGGAGCCACTAAAGCCTGAAAACTTAAGAAATATACCTTGCAGAAGATTGCCCGTCGGCATATCCCTCAGGATTGGAAAGACACACAGCCGTACAGCCGACTGCGTGGTAGAATGAAATTCACAATGTGGACTAGGCTGGTTCATTGAGTGCCTGATAACGAATCAAATGCCCAGAGTGTGTTCCAGCAAATAAATCAATGTCAAGAAACAGGATGAATTGCGCCTGGTATGATCAAAACAATGGGTCAACTCAAAAGGTTGATGCTTTTTAAGTTATGTACCTGGTTCAAAAAGCGAATCCGAACAACCCAGTATACAATTAGAGCCTGTTCCACTGAACGGAACGGTAAAAAGCTATTATTCCCAGCACCGGATGTGCATTACGTTTCTCAAACTCCCAAACCAGAATTTTTAGGGTTGTTAAGCATGGTTTCGAAATTCTTGCAGACTCGTCAAAATCACTCATCGCAACTACTTGCAGACTGCAAGGATGTCTTGTGGAAAAGAGACTACAGACAAAGGGAAAACTGATTTTCACTCATTTGTGCAACCTCAGACAGAATTCGTATAATTCCGACAACCACTATTGTTCAGGTTAACATATGAGTGCATATGAGTGTATTTCGCTAAGAATAGCATAGTTTGCAGGATTCGGTTGCTTTAAGCTACACGGGAAAGATTAGACGCTGAGACAATTCCTAAGGTCAGTTGCTAGACAACTGCATGCTCTTGGCAACTTGTGCTTTTCTCCGTAGCGGTAGGAAGGAAATACAACCACAGTGGAACATGTGTGGCAGCTTTATCGAGGAGGATGCTTCGACAGAAGATGAACTAACCTCCATTTATCTCATAAGCAAACAGGGAAAGCTAAAGAGCACCCCGCTGCAAGCAGATTGAAAAAGCTGTTGGTCAGGACTTCCGAACACGTACGTGCAGCCTACAGATAGATCCGTGTATCGGACAAGTGTGGCAACTGCCGATTTCACTCAAAAAAACTAATTGGGTCAATCTGTACGGTTTACAGTGGGTTCAAGAAAGGCGTAGTCAAGTCAGTTGCGCAACTGTTTACGATTCACTCTGTTGTGGTTGTGAGAAAATTACTAAGCAAAGAATTGAAGGCTGTATCATTCACTACGACTAGGGTCCATGATGCCCATACAGTTGCATTAGACGACACATAATACCCGAACAACCCAAAACAGAAGTACATATGCATTAAAATACGTTTTATTATCGAAACAGCCCGTAAACTACACTGTGAATGGTGATACCAAACACTGGGTTTCAAAGCTTGTAGGCGTCACCCAAGACTTCATACATTCCCGCTTGGATAACCGCGAACGGGCACAACTGTGTAGCACAGGGAAGCTTCATGCGAGCTTTCTAGACATGCCAAGTGGGTTCACAGTTCGATTCACAGTTCAACACGTCGGTTGACTGGATGTGTCGTGGAGTACCACGACTCCAGAAATCCCCTTCCGTGCGTCGTTTTGCCGCATACCGAGATTCTTGCGTTTTCAAGATTGAACGTGACCTTGCTGTTAATGTGTGGGGACCACAGAGGGTAATGTATTTTGATGGGTGGGTTGTGTTCTTGCATTCGTGTACATAGTTCTCCTCCAGTTTGTTGAATGAAGAATTTGTAATAGTTGATCTGGTATATCACCCTTGGTTTTATCAGCGTTGTCCTTCGGTTTTTAGATAAGTTTCGCTAAATTGGGCTACGAGAACCCCTTTTTGACCAAATAATCTGGCTGAGTTGAAATATATTCTACGTGCAGGGTAAAACGATCCGTCTGGTAGCTTGTTCTTGCTGTCGAACTGTTGCTTTTAAGCATCTCTTGAGAAAATTCCTTGGATATCCATCGTTCTCGAATATTCTGAATAGATGGGTTTTCCCTTCTTCCTTGGCTCCAAGGTTGCTGCAATGCAGCTGGTTGCTGTTGTAGTTCAAAATTCGCTCCGTACGTGACTCTTTCTGGCATACGCAGGTTGCTGTCCGCTAAAACATTCAGTAATGGTAGTTAGTTCCATCCCAGTCCGGTTGTATATTCAATTTCTCCAAATGTAGTGTTAAACACTTCATGGACATTGTGTACTGAATCTCGTTATATGCCGTCCACGCAGTGGACGCATTGCTTCAGGTTGGTGAGTGATGGATTGTAGCAAAGCAATTCCGTCATTGTTACCCTGGCGAGATTGCGGTCGAAGTGACTATGATGTGGTATCAAAGAAGTATGGTTTTGTCACCTAATTTAGCGTCCCGTAGTTTGATTATAAATTGGCCAGTATTTTTGATCGTCTGTTCGGATCCAGAAATCGAGTGTCCCAATCTTCTCCATATGTCATTAGCTAATTCGTAAAAATTGGAGTTCCAGAAGCTGAAACAATTAGTTGAAATAGATTTTTTCTGTGTACCTTTGTTAGTCCGTAGAACCGCGCAACCTTGGTGTCATCGGCTTTTATTTCCCATCGTCCCTGGCTGGTCATTTGGTGTTGCTTGAAGTTTCCTAAGCATTGTGTTGATTCGAAGAATGAGGCTTGAAGTTGCGTCATGATTGATTGGCCTGTAGGTAGTTGTGTCAGGCCAACTCAACATTTGTCTCTGACCTTTTTAATGTCGTCCTGGTTGTCCATTACCAACATCAGATTACCAAACCAGAAAACAAAAAACCCCTTGGAGTCGTTTCAATAAAGGTTACAAAGTGGAACACAAAGAGGGCAAGAGCAGAGTTCATTCCAACACTGACCGTAGGACGAGGGTAGGAGATAACCGGCCACCGGCCAATCAGTACACAGCACAACAGACCAAACAACAGAACCACCCGACCGAGCAACCAATCGTGATAGAAGTTTAGCCCAGACCAGCAGGACGTATATTAACACAGGCACCACTCCTCAACGCACAACAACCGACCCACCGCTACGCTCTACTTGGACCCTAACAAAGCACTGATGATGTCACCTCGATTGATGATGAGACGTCTGCAATCAAATTGGCCAGGCCAGTGAGCAAACGAACAACCGTTAGCACATGGATTATAAAATCAAACACACGAATTACACTCACTGACAAGGCAAGATCCGGACCACGTCGGACACCCGATACAATTCAATGCACACAGCACACTGGTCGCAACCACTGACGATCTCCTCATCGGTTGGGCGCAAAGTACGCAGAGCAAGAGTTTTGAGCGCTTTCCTCGTAACGGCAACGAGACGGCGCTTGAGAAGAAAAATAAATGAACCAAAGTTTAGAAGTGAAATTCCTCTAGTAACTTAACAGCTTAGTAGCTTTGATGATTAACACGCAATTTATCAAATAGTTACTTCTAGCTATGAGAGAATTGTGGTAAAACGTTGGTTATCCGTGAGTATTTGATGCAGAGTGGGCCCCGGGTAAAGACCACTAAAAGGGAACGGTCTTAGTAGGAGGTGGCGCCTCATGGGGAGAATCAATTTTATCGACCATATGTATGACGATTTCCGAGGGCAATACAATAAAGCACTAATGATGGCAGTCTTTGACGCTGTCAATCGTCAGAAACTATGGCAGTGTCCCGAAATCGCGGGTGTCCCCCCAAATGCTTATCTTTTACGTACGCGTATGGGCATCCGATAGGTTTTGCCTGAGTTTACGACATCCAGAGGTGTGCGACAAGGCTCCTCCTTCTCACTATTCCTCTTCAACTTTGTTATCGACATACTATTTAGAACTCCTCTACCTATCACTGGAACCTGGGAGAGGGCGATTGAAGTGCTCAGGAGACGTTCACTCGCAAACAATGAGTAGGCGACGACGTTGCCCCCTTCAATCGGGTTCATTAAATAATTTAGCCACATCGCAAGGTTTGGTTTTTCGTCTCACGCCTATAAAATGTAAAGTGGTTCTAAAAGACGGTGGCATTAGAACCAAACCTTCTTGCAAACGGACCAATAGACGCAGATGAATCTATTCACCTGGACGGATGTGTGGGTTCCGGTGGACGGCTTGGAGACAAAGACACTACGTGAATCGGAAACGCCAGGACAGCTTTTGCCAACCTGCGACACATATGGCACCGGTGTGACCTTATCTGTCCGCTAAGGACAGGGCGTGCATCGCGGCGATGTAATCCATGGAGCTTTGTGGATTGGGAACCTGACCTCTAAGCGCAAAAGATATATGAAGGACTTCGGTGTTTGATCACCGGTGTTCCAAAACAATGGCCGTCTGGTGAGAACACCGGATTAGCAACGCTGACATAGGCCAGACGATTTTAGATAGAAGAGAATATCCAGCGATAGACGAGGTAATCACGCTTCACAGGTTACACAGGTTAGGACCCCGAAACGAAGTGTACAACCTTATGCGTAGTGTGTTCCGTCAACGAGATGTAGGGAAGCTTTGAGTAGTAAACTCAATTCAGCTGATCGCTCCTGCATCTCTGGAAGGGATCTACGGGGTTACTGAAACTGACAAATGTGGTTCATCCAAGCAATCGGTAGCACCCCTGTATTGAAGTTACCGTCTTCGACGCGCCATTGTCAAACTTTCCATTTCGCCAAACAAGCAGAATGATTCAAAATCGATTAACCGACTAGGCCATCGACATACCTTGTGACGCTTTCTTCGGTTTCCTTTTTTGTGGCATCAAGAATCAACACGTACTTGGCACATGGTGCAAATCAAGAAAAGTGCTATTAATCACCAATAAAACTTGCATTCATATTACTATTTTCTGAACAGTTCTCCAGCTGTCCTAACAGCTACAAATCATGAAATCCCCCCACAACTGTTAACCAATAACACTGCCATCACAAAAGAAAAAGAAGTACCGTTTTTTGAAAGGCCATCGCCCCATGTTAAACAGGACTACAGGTTAGCTTAGAGACCCACCACTACTGCTCATGGTCAAATTGCAGACTTCTTCCAATTTCTTCGACGACATTTCCAGTCTTCTTTATTTCCTATTAACTTCGCAACAGTATGACCACTTAGGTTAGTAGACTTCTAAGTGCACATCTACACAATAAAAATTACCAAATCAGAATAGCAATACTGTAACAACGTTTGGAGGCCAGCAGGACGTAACATGCGCACACGTGCCTATGAACATGTAGAGTTACAGCAATATAGCGACCCGTTCACGTGCGCAAAATGGCATTGGAACTTAGGCACACCTACTTATATGGTCAGCGTTACCATGATTGCTCTCAAAATACTACCATTTTGCGTCCCGCAGAGTGGCAATATAAATTGCAGGATTGACGCGTCTGCAAGTGCGGAAATTTATAAGCCTAGCATGAATAAAATGTTTGTTTTAGATCGAGCTAACTGATTCTGTTTCAGTAAGCAAGATTGGGCAGGGATTCTTCACATTACCATATTGGATAATAAACTACGCCGTTCGGGCCCCAGCCATTTTCATGAGCCATATAGTAACTCAACCCAAGTCGAACCGGTTCAAAACTCCTTATTACAATAACCGTGTGTCAAAAGGAGATCTGCGGAAGACCAAATTTAGCAAGGTTGTCAGATTTGACTATCAAAGTATTATGGGCCCGCTCTTGAAGCTCGGTTGATCAGTACTGGCAGAAGTAGTTAGGAGAACCTAAATGGAGGCCAACAAACAGTTCCTCCGTGGTCGCTGACTGGTTCACTCGGACATTTTATTGTCCAACGCAGCGAACAGACCCACAAGCGTCATTACAACATGCGCTGCCAAAATTGCTTACAATTAATTTCTTTAGACCCATGTAGGAAGCATTGCCATTTTTGATAAGCCATCGCAGAATGCGATCGATCTAGCAAGGGAAATCGGGTAATGCTAGAAACGACTGGCTAGTGATACTAAAACCCTGTTACGACACACGAATTGGAGGTGTCATGGGGAAGTAAATGAAACCCTCAGGGAGTGGACGATTGAGATGAGCTTGCCGAGATTCCCATCTCAGGACGTGCGCACGTCTATTTTTCGAAGGACAGCAGGCAAAAGTCTTAAGGTGAAAAGTGAGACTTGTGGCAAAGGAAGTCTTCGAAAAATCACCTGAGCGTCTTGCTCCGCTACAGCGTTCCTGGGGGCAAGCTCGCACCAGTGGTCATCGCAAGAACTCAGGAAGCGCATTGATTCTAAACGATGCATTCGATGACGCGACTCAAAACGTCCAATTACAACGGAATTAGAAAATTCACCTAAATAAATAAGCAATGAAGTATGTACGAAAACGAGAAATCCTATTGGTTTTTGAAAACTGTAGTGTCAATAGAGTGATACCATAAATTCGATTTTTATACCCTCACACACCACAAGCTGATACTGGTCATTTGAAAATAAAATTACGACACTTCGAAATCATCTAAAGTAAGAAGCACAACACTGGAAACCATCGAATGCGACTGACATAATGATTCGAACGGATGGCCGCATACCGGTAAGCAGATTTTGTGATCGGCCCATGTCACTATCATCGACATTAAAAAAACACCAGTAATATGTATTAGTGCCTAACTGTCATGCAGCCATAAAATGTCTAGTAAACAGGTGGAAGGGAAAGGATGAGGACTTAGTCTATATAGCCTTATGTCTCTATGGAAGACGATCAAGAACAAAGTACCTAAGACATCGAACAATATCGAGATAAGGCGTATGAGGATCACGGATAAGTAACACATCAGCGGGATTGACCGAACATCCTTTAAGAACCTGGGCCTACCATACAGCGTCAAAGAAACCTTCGCTAAACAGTTCGACGAAGAAGTGAGGGTATGCTCTCCACAGAGACCGGTTACGTTGCATGTCCTGTAGGGTTTCTAACCATCATCATCATCATCATCAAGGACAGCAACATCAGTGTTGCCACTGATGCTTCACTGCCGTACAACCATAAGGTTTGTCTAGTTATATATATATATAATTGCATTAAAATCCCTACAGAGAAGAGAAAAAGAGTGGGTGAGAGAGGGGACCTAGTGCTGGCCTATGTCAAGCATACTGAGGTGCCTACACCTCCAACCGCTCAATCAGACAATCTGGAAAGAAAGTGACAGCGCGAACGCCACTGACA
>NW_008751714.1:918314-922328 GCF_000715545.1 Opisthorchis viverrini
TGTGCGCGATTTGCGTACACCTGAAAAGCGCAATGAAAAGCAGCAGCGTACAAGTGCATGGTCGGAGTCCACGCTGGTGTTCCAGAAGAAGCGGCAGGCGGTGATCGACCCTCGCCACCAACAACTGACGGCGATGTGGTCTATTTGGATTCGGCGCTGATTTGATGGTGGGCAACACGTTGTCAAGCGATGTCCGCTGTTCCGGAAATTTGTACTGCAAACGAACAGCCTGTGATCGGCAGACATCTGAAGTAAGCGGTCTCCGTTGTCCGTGCGTCTCGTGTCCAAACCAAGCACCCAACCCAATCGGGCCTCAGCAGCGCTTAGTCTACCTACCTGGGCGTTCATATCACCAGCAACCACAACGATATCTGAGCTTTTGCTGTAGAAGCAGTCAGTTGGGGTGTATACAGACACAATAAACAGGGTGCGATGAACCTCACTTTCTCTAGTTTCTCAGATGTTGCCAAACGAACCGCACAGAGGCGACTGTCAACGAGTATCTAATCAAGCAGAGACGCTTCCGCTTGTTCGCTCAATACAACACCCACCCCAGCATGTCCAGCTGCAGCGGCCTCTGCATCACCAGAGGTGCGCAGCCGGAACCTCGAGGAGAGCGAGGGGGTAGTCACTTCGATTACAGCACTTGCGTCCTGCGTCCTTGTTTCTGACAGACAACATACATCAATACAGAGGGAACCCAGCGTACGCGTAAGAGTCCCCTGTTGACTTGTTTGCTTCAATGTGTGAAAATTGAAAGTGGCTAAGTAGACAGGCTTTCGGGGTTTGAAAACAGACTTCGAAGTGTTTAGGGTTGTAACTGAACTCGGACGTGCAGAAGATGCAGCTGAGTTTGATGCAGGGCGAGCAACACGGTCAGTCCTAGGGCTGGGATCTGCGGAGAAAGTATTCGAATTTGGATGCGGGAGGGTGAAAGAAGGAAAACGTGATAGTGTAAAAAGGGAGGCGTCAGCAGTAGCATGTTTTCGCTTACCCGCCCTGCTGTATGCAGCAAGTAAGGCGACGCGGCTGATGTCACCACGCGACGGCCGATGTGGCATGAATTTATATGTGTATGTGCAGTTCATGGTTTCTAATCAGGCACAAACAGAATCACTCGGATAACGAGCATGAAGATGCAAAGATACCACAACAGTCATTCCAATGACAGCCGCCCTGAAGAATGTGCCCGATGCTGTGGTTTAAGTCAGTGGGCAGGAAGGCCTCAGGAAGCCCCATTTTAACCCAGCATATAGCCCAGTACCACCGAAAAAACGTCTGAACTAGAGGACGTTATCTTTCCGTCCACCTCCCGTCAGTGTTCTAACGATCAATCCTGTAGCTAACAATTTCTCACCATCTTCAGCGTCCCTCTCCCCAGAACTCTTACTTTTAAATAAACAGGTGTGACTTTTAGGCGGCCCCGCACATATAAGCTATTACCAGTATAGTTCAGCGTGAAGCCAAGAGACCAAGAACATCTTCCGCGCAATAGGTCTGTCAATGGTTGCAGATTCCATCAATAAAATTATCATCTTTCGTGGAATCCTTGAGACAGCATACCGTCGTACTGTCAGATCGCTAAAACAAATTTCTGTGGGTGGAACGTCAAAGAATGTTCTAGTTAACTTCGTAGTGAGCAAACGTTTCGATGCTAACTTCAACTTCACCTAAAGAATACCGCTACGCCAGTCACTTAAGAGAGCGCCCGGTTTGTCTGTTTCCAACAAACCTGACCTGCTGGTCATCTATCATCTTTGTCACCCGTTAATACGATAAAGTTTGTCAGAAGTGAAACGTCAACGTTAGTGAAAATAAATCCGCACATCACCTATCAACATCACGCAGGAAACTTTCTGCATTTCACACGTCGGAAACCTAAACCAACAAAGTTTTGGAATGTGAAATAAAGTTTACTGCCGTGAATGTTCGTTGGGTCTTAAGCACTACAGTTCAATAGTTTTTCTCTAATTCAAACTTAGCGGCTTTTGGGTGGCAGATCAACAACGTTAATCGATCCTTCTACAAACCAGAAACCTATTCCTATATGAAAGTGCATACTCGTTAATTCAGATATCATCGAAGATAAAACGGTGTTGAGGGGTGCTAAGTACTTTTCACAGTAGCAATCCATCATAAAATACCACGCAACCTTCAGCAACGTGAACTTCAAGGCTTTTACTTTGGAAACCCACAGTTTACCATCTTAGTTAACAACAATATCATCATCACCGGCCGCAAGACGAGAACAATGAGTGGTTCAAGAATAAATAGAAATCTGCGTGCTCGTGCAAACACGCGGTGGTTTGTATTTAGATTTCATTGGGCGCGGCCAGTCCGATTGAAGGGGGCACTAGTTCTGATGCAGAGCCACAATATTTAACTTCGACGTTGAAAATGGAAATTCGTTGAGTAAAACACATCTGCCGTATGAAACACATACTTACCGAACAACGACGCCTCAGGTGAGCTCTGTGTAATCGACGGCCAATGAAGCCAAGCAGGCCGAACACTCCCGTTAGGATAAACAGAGTGAAGAAGGTCAGTAAAACATAAACCACTATGGTAGTGACATGCTTCGGGTCTGATGGGGGGTATGAAGTACTATCAACGTTGACTGAGGAATTCATTTTTCCCTACAGCAGGAAGTTCGACAACTGAGAAGGCGGAAGTTTGATTGGCTAAAAAAGAAGCCAAAAAATAATTATAGAAATAGCTAAAACAGCTTCTATCCGCCGCAAACGACAGCTTCTTAGATGGTCTCGTAAAAACTCATCAACCGAAAGGAAAACCAAGATTTCATAATAGTCATCCCCTCGGAAGCCCGACAAGCTACTCTCACCACCATCGGGAGAGTCCGCATTGCAAACGAAACGCGCGTTTCCTAGCAGTCTCTCTGAGAAATTGCTAGCACCAACTTAAATGAGCTATGGCTTGAAAAAGCCTAAGTTCGAATGCTAGTAGAGACCACGTATCATACAGCAAAACAGCCCCCCTTTGCGACTAATGAATACGCTACCTGAGATTTAGGGATAAGCTGCTTCGCCCTCATGGGTGTACCATGGCGGCTAGAAAACTCGTCCCCAGCCTTGGAATTTAGTGTATTTACCTAATCTATCACGCTACAATCGGAACTATTGCAACGTCCGAGATTCACAAAAAGGCTCTTCTTGGATTGTGATTGGTGTGACTCCATGTGCATAACTACGACTATAAACTTGATGGGTGCAAAGCGCACGCCAAAGGACGAGACGACTTTGGTCAGCTTATCCAAAAAGGCCTGTGCCTTCGAATACGGGAACGAAACCGTCCGCGTACTCCAAATCTAGAAGTCATCACCATCCACAGCATAACATCAGTGTTCAACATTGATGCTCCGCTACCATACAACCATGAATAATTTGAAAGCCTTATTGCGAAGGATATTTAAATGGACACGGAAATGACTCAGGGCTAGCCAAGACCAGTCATTCCGACGTGCTCACACCTCCAGACACTCATCCAAGCAATCTGAAGAGAAACTGACAACCACAATGCCACTGACATCAGTTGGCAGCCATAGCTAGAGAGTTCTAGTCGTCGTTCCATTCTGATGCTTGATGCTCACTCACAGGTGGTTTCCGGGGACCGGTCGCACGCATCAACTGAAATAATCTCCGGGCATTACCGGCTTTCTGGGCCTCTTCCATTTCTGTGACTTTCTGTGTCCACCATACTTCACGATCAGATCGCAAGTTCACTTTCACTTGACGTCTAATAGCTCTTCGCACCGGATTATGTTCTGGACCGGCTGGGATTTCTTCGAGATTTAAGTAGTGACACCGTTCGGTCTGATATCCAGTGCTTGAGTGCGCCTGGATGGGTCGTGCCAGAGGCAAAATTCCCAGCACTATGCAAAGGGGTGGCAATCCCGTCCCAGTATGAGTTCACATCTGATGGTGGAGCACTTGGAAGAGACTCTAGAAGACGATTCTTGTAAGTTCGTCTGACGTCCGGATCTGCCAGCCTTCCAGT
>NW_008751714.1:923704-945585 GCF_000715545.1 Opisthorchis viverrini
TCGGAGTGTGCGGTTTTTGGGGCCGACCTTTTCTAACCCGTCCTTCCTCAGGGGAAGGCAGCATCGCTGCTTCCATAAATATGGACATGCTGGTCGCCTGGGGGAAACACCTTACTGCCTTCACACTCCTGTGGCAGAGGTACGAACGACTTTACCCCCAGACCGCCTCGCAAGCGGTCTCGCTGCTCTTGGTCCGGCTGCTCCCCTTTGGCCTTCCTGGCATGGACCTTGTGGAAGGCGGTCTCGCTGCTCTTGGTCCGGCTGCTCCCCTTTGGCCTTCCTGGCATGGTTGCACCTTGTGGAACGAAGTTCCAGCCAGTGTAGCCCGCGGGATCATCGCAGCACTGAAATACGACCACCACGTCAAGGTGGCAGCTTTAGGTCGGGGAGAGTTGTTGCCTAGTGAAGTTGTATACCCTGAGGCTGAAAATCTTCCTACCGTGTCTCCGCCGTGTATTATTTGGTTGAGCGGTGAAAAGTTTGTCGGCTAAACTTTGTTTAAACAGGGCATAAGTAAGCATTAGATCTCCTCTGAGGCGACGAAACTCCAGGGATGGGGAGGTCAAGCACCGCCGGACGCGTTTCATAGTGCACGAATTTAAGGCCGAGAACGCATTTCACAGCAGTTCGTTGGATGTTCTCAATGAGGGTTACGTCGGCTTTGCGTCCTGGGAAGACGCCTTGGTTAGCATGTCCAAAGAGCAGTCTGACGCAAGTCTCATGCATTATCTGGAAGTTCATGGAAGTAATACGGGTGAAGGTGCACCGAATCTTCTTTGAACGATGAATGTCCTTTGAGCCGATTTTCCATGGGAAATGGAGAACGTTTGAAGAGAGCCAGATACGTTAATCCTTTTCTGTATCTATCCTCGTAGTGTATCCTGGTCTATTCTCAGCATACATGGCAAAGGCATTCGCTGAGTCTCCTCCGAATGAAATATCGATGCACTTTTCGCCATTTGAGGAAGGTGTTACGTCGGCTTTGCGTCCTGGGAAGACGCCTTGGTTAGCATGTCCAAAGAGCAGTCTGACGCAAGTCTCATGCATTATCTGGAAGTTCATGGAAGTAATACGGGTGAAGGTGCACCGAATCTTCTTTGAACGATGAATGTCCTTTGAGCCGATTTTCCATGGGAAATGGAGAACGTTTGAAGAGAGCCAGATACGTTAATCCTTTTCTGTATCTATCCTCGTAGTGTATCCTGGTCTATTCTCAGCATACATGGCAAAGGCATTCGCTGAGTCTCCTCCGAATGAAATATCGATGCACTTTTCGCCATTTAGAGGAAGGTGTCCAGCGACCACTGCTTTACAGTGCCTCCATCCATTTGGAGGACACTGGCGTTGCAACTCATGTCGTCCGCAAAAAGTAGACATGAACTTGAAAGAACAACTGGAAGGTCGTTGACGTATTTCGGGAACAGAGGTGGTCCAAGAGCAGATCCTTGAGGAACTCTAATGGAGACGGGGGACGAAGAAGAGTTGGTCGATCCTACGTTCACTAGGAATGTTCTGTCTAAGGGGTATTAGGCGTGAAGTTTCATTTTGAATCCCATAATAGTCCACTTTGTGGAGCAGCGGAACGTGTGGGACTAGACCAGATGCTTTGAGAAACCGCAAATGTAGTGCCCAATGAGTCATTGGTCTATGGCTTGGGTTAAACTGTCTATAAATATGAGCACGTTTGTCACGCAAGAACGGTTTGGGTGAAAGCCATTTTAAGCTAGGGATATCAAGTTGTTGGTACTAAGGTGGCCCGCTTCCAGTATTTTGCACGGTATGCTAATGAAGTCAATAGGCTTGTAGCTGCCGAGCGACGTGACTTTTTCGCAAGCGCTCTGTTGAACAACTTTTGTCAGCACTGATGCAAAATGTCCACTGGACTCGATGCGCTGGAGCTCCATCAAGGAGCCCTAGGGAGCATTAAAATCATCTACCAGCAAGAGATGCGTAAATTGGCAGCTGGAGAGTCGCTGAAGGATTTGTGTGATGGACTTTTGTGATGTCCGATGAACTTGATAATCAACAATAGACCACGCCGAGGAGAATCGGTCCCACGCAACGGGATTTTAATTCACTCCTGAGCCACAAAAAGGTTCAGGATTGGTACAGGGGAGGGAGATTGGAATGGCCGCGTTTAAGTATAAAGCAACCTAACCCCCGCGTTACGAGTCAGCTCGGAAAATGAAGCACCCGTATCCTCTGATTTAGATATGTCTGGTGTAATCCACGTTCCTATAAATGCAATTATGGTAGGTTGGTCAGTCGAATATCTCGGAGTTTGTTGGAAGGACTGAAGCAGTATTGTGGACAAGCACTTAAACGCCATCTCTGTTGCGCCCGAAGGCGAAGAGCAGAGGTGGGCCACCAGAGAGGTTAACAGATTTAATAATTGTACGCGGGGTTTGGGTCCAAGGCTTCGAAGGAACATCTGTGGCATACCCGTTTGTTTCCTTACTCGGTGCTTCCAAGACTTGATGTTCGATTGCAGGAGGATCCCCACTGAGCAACCGGCTTTCGCGAGGCTTTGCCTTTCAGATAGTTTTTCTCTTTGTGGTTGAAAATTTGGATGGCTGCTGTTTGTAGCTTGTGAAGTGCCACCTTTTGGAACCCTGGATTCGCTGTTCTTCAAGGATTTGGAGTGTACATGGTCCATTTGATTTCTTGGGTTCGCGGTCGAGGTTTGGCTGCTAAGCTACCTCTGTCAGGCTTGTGCGTTGGGTGGAACACCAAGGAGTAATCCCTCTGTTGGCACTCCCAGGATGCTCGTTTTCCTAGAGGAATGTATCTTGAACCTATAAAGCAGTTTTTCGATTGGGCGAAGTTAACGTGGCTTACTCGACCGCAGCTGTTTTCCTTTTGTGTTTCTGTGGACTCCCAGGTCGTCCACGATTACCGTGACCGGACTTCCCGGTACAGTTGTACGGCTTTCGGCTTTGGCTTTCGGGGTCATGAGTAACAACTGAGTCCACAATCGGACAGGCCACTTTTGACGGATTGGAGCTGGAGGCCGAATGTTTCACATTTTCATTGGTCGTGTGTGGTTATCGCAGTAGTCCCCGCCGTCAAGGTCAGCGCTCGCGGTTGACTTGGCTGTGGGCTCCGCTGCTTGTTTCTGCACAATTGACGCAATACAGCTTGAAACTCATTAATCACCACTGCATCTTTATCATCCCCTAGGAAAATAAACGGTGATAATTCCAAATTAGTTGGACGCTGTCCTCGTGATGCATGTCTCATCCCGAGCATTAGTGTCATTGGTAGTCGAGTGGTCTATGACGGTTAAGTATCTACAATCTGAAGTCACAGTCAATTGCACCTGCGTGCTCTTAGGAGCCTATAAATTACCATCAGGCTGGTCGTAAGCTTGGGGTCAACTCATCTGTCGCCAAGCGGAAGCTTGCTTTGTGCCCATCCTCTTGGGAAAGCCTTTTGAATAATGGCGGCAGAGCAGTTGCGGGGGAAAGTGCACCAGTCACATGTAACAAGCCAATAAATTGCTTGGCTTGCTTGCCGCGTACCCATTTTGCGTTAAGTGATGCGTACTCGAGCTTTGTGGCGACCCCAACACTGAGCGATTGTGCCAGTTTTGTTGGTGTGATTGTTCTGGAGAACGACCCCAGATGATCAGCCTGGAGTCCCTTATGTGCTGTCCAGAGGCTCCGTTGCCATGTCAAAGAGCTGGATCACCCTCTTCGCAGCCAAAGGACCAGGGATGAAGAATGTCAGTTATTCGTTCACAGAACGTTCGTTATCGACTTTCACCCAGGCCGCTAAGTATACTTTAAGTATACTTAAGTATACTCTTGTAAGAGTTCATCACAGTTTCTTTACGGAAAACAGAAAGGAAGCTCAGGAGCCGAAACCCAGTAAACACGGGTCTACGTCACCAACATAGATGTAGAAGTCAACCAAGATGGAATGTCCTGCATCCTACAGAGGCCTAGCAACTCTTCGGAATGGGGCGGGATGCACCGAACAGAAATTGCTCCATTCCTATTGACCAGCGTTCTGGCCAATCAAGACACAGCTTTTCTCTCCGAAACACCACAAAATATCCGTCAAACCGTCCGCGTCTCTCGCGATGATGCTGAAGAATTCTTGAGAATTCTGATAGTTCATTCATGCCCAAGTTAAACTCAAGCAAATGATTAGCTGGTCCGACACCTCCATACGAGGCCTAGCCGCCTAGTTGAGTCGCACCACTGGTTAGCCGTAGCCTCAGAGACTAGTGTGCTAAGCTTTAGCGGAGTGTGTTCGTAGTTCAAATCCCGGGGGTGGTCGTCCGCCTACTATTCGACTTTCCTCGTTGGAGCGTTTCTACACACGACACGACTGCTTATGCTTAAATTCATAAATAGCATGAAAATAGAATTCACGGATTCACGGACTGATACAGAGGATCAAGGCTTTGCCCAAGTTTCCCGGGTCGCCTTTGTTCTGGCCGTTCGGCAGCTATCGTTCACCTGAAAGCCATAAGTGAATAAAGGTGACCTCTTTTGTTTACAGCGCGGGGCAGTATGCTTGCCAGCGCGAGGATTCGCATAAACAAATGTCTAATATTGTTTTAAAGTGGATTCTAGAAGGAACGACGGCAAACGACGGAGAAAGGTCATTCCACGCACCAACAAACCGAAATGAGAAAAAAATTTGTCCAATGAATGTGTGCCCTGAGCTTAAAAATTTTCTTACTTCTTCCCTGCCGTGTGTTTGCTGGGTCAAAAAAACTGTTTGCCGAGCCCTGTTCTAAAAGGGCATAAGGAAGAATTAAGTCCCCTCAGAGGCAACGGTACTCCAGGGGAAAGAGATCAAGCATCGCGAGACGCATTTCGTAGTCCACGGGTTTGGGGCCGGCAACCATTCTCGTGGCGGCTAACCGGACGCGCCCAATGAGGGCGAAGGCTTTCGTGCGTCCTGAGTAGTCAACGTGGTTGGCCTACACCAGGAGCGGTCCGACGTAGGCCCCATAGAGGATTTGGAAGTCCATGCGAGTAATACGTGAGAAGGAGCGTCGAATCATCCGAATCATCGAATCATCCAACGCGCAGAATGGGTTGATCTGGTGCAAGATTTGACGAATGTCCTCCACCTTGGAGACCATGTCGGTTAAAGGCTGCGCGTAGTTCCGCCTTGACAGGAGTGGATGTGACGAAGATGATGTGGCTGAGTATAGACACGCATAGTGTTCTCTGTAAACCTCGGATACCACTGTTGGGTCATTTGTCGGTTCTCCATTTCTGTCCCTCAAGGGGAAGGGGGATGGCTTGTTTCTGCGGCGAAATCTCACGTATTTGAACAAGACGTTTTTGTTGTTTCGAGCGAAGTCCATAATGGTGGCTTGTTTTTGTATGTTCCATTTGCGGATTTCTGATCTACAGAGGTTTTGCATTTTACGAAATGCCAGCTCATTTTCTGTACTCCCGGTAGTCAAATTTGAGAACGAGTTGGGACCTTATTCGGAAGTCGCCGAATCCGTTTTGGCAGCCTGTGGTTCATCCGAGTGCGAGCTGGGGTTTTGAGAACGAACATCGCGTCAGCCTCGTGAACATTCTGGACAATGGTCCTATATGGTTCTTCCAATGGAGCTGGTCCCAGTGTGACTTGTTTAAGAAACATGCGCATTACTGAGATGTCTGCCCGACAGAAGTCTCAAAACCACGTTTTAGGTTCGGGATTTCTGGCCCAATAGCAGATGAAATCAAAGTTCAGCACACGATGGTCTCTGTATCCCACTGGTGCGTTAATCGTTACCTGATCAACGAACTTTCTTTCGTTGGCGTTGACCGAATCCAGGAGGGGTGGTAGTTGGCCTGCTCGGTATCTGGTGGGTGCAACGACATGTGTGTCCAACCATTCTGTTGAATGACTTCATTCCTCGTCGCTGCAAAAGGTCCGCCTGATTCGACTCGCTGGAGCCCCATCCAGAGGGCCTTTGGGGCATTGAATTCACCTACCAGCAGGAGATGGGTGAAGAGGTATTGGAGGATAGTTGCTCCAGGGTTTGTATGAGGAATTGGTCATCTTCAGGGGGACTCGAGGGGCTACGGTAGATCACATTGAGAAGGGGAGAATCGAACCCGCGCAGCGGGGTTTTAACCCACAGTGCATCGCAAAAGAGTGCAGGGGTGGTGTCATAGGGGACAATCGGGATTGGTAGGGCTGCATGTAAGTACATAGCAACCCCACCTGCCCTCCGTCGTTTTCAGTCGGCTCAAAAGAGATATTAACCGTCTATTGAGATCTCCACGTCAGAGACATCTGTGTAAGCCAGGTCACTGTGAGTGCGATTATGGACGGTTGTTCAAAGTAAGCTTACTGTTTAACATCAGTTTGTTTGTTGAAAAGGCTGAGGCAGTTTGTGGACGAGCATTTTAACACTGAAAGTAACCAAAAGTTCCAAGTGCGAAAAGTCCTGAATAGGTAGTTAATTTTGAAGCGATACCTCTGAGAATACGAATGTGCTGCTGGCTATTTGCACAATGGCATTGTTTTCTCGAAATCTACGACGTTTTCAGGCTTGCCACTTCACCCACAGGGGTTTTGCAGAAAAATGCGTCGTGCGTCAAGGTTGCGGCTACAAATGTCGACATCCGCCCAAAATTTTATTTAAAAGGCGACATATTTAGTCACGAGAATGTTGTTCGAAGGCAGAGAAATATATATGGATGGCATTTTGGAGCACGCGAATACGTTTTGCAATGTTAACTTTCACCTACGTGCACACATCCTGCACGGGGAAACGGAAATCCTTGGAAATAAATTCTCTGACTGGCTCCAGACCATTTTCTGACCTGTGTAAACTATCCATCGTTTCTTAATTTATGCGTTATGAGCTTTTAACTCGTTAATCTGCTAGCCGCGCCAAGGCCGCACAATGGATTTTTCCGCAAGAACTTCGCGAGTGAAATAAAAAGTTTTATGTCAGAATGCTGCATTTCTTCGCATGTGTGCTTGTTTCAAAGCTCATCCCCATCTGTCTCGCTTCTTTGAGGTCTGTTTTGATTGTTGTTTTCGGAATTTTGGTTGTTTTGGCTTCGGAAGTGGCTTCACAAGCGTCTGTAGGGAAATTTGGGGCTGTATCATCTTCATTGTTCATGGCGTTTTAGAAGGCCTTAAATCAATACTTGAAGGATATCTTTGTGTTGTTTGTGCGTTCATCCAGAATTCAAAGCACCAACGATGCTTCGCGATACGGTCGGCTTTCGGTTAATCGATGGCTAACAGAAGACGAGTTAGGCACCTGCAGGGCCTTCTGACATACGAGACACCGTCGTGTGAGTTGTTTTGTACGACTTTTGTTATGGATGAAATGACAGTGCAAATGCGGGTGGCAATAGTCGTGTTCGGCTGTGATGTAATGCGGTACTAGGTCCAGGTTAGAAAAGCTACAAGCAAGTACGTGTTTACTATAAAGCATCCATTTATTTTTGGTCATAGACACACTGTGAAAACAGTCGGTACACATAACACCACATGGCTCGCCTGGACAACGCCGCACAGCAGATTTTTGGTTCATCGTATTACAAGCACGCAGATTCCTGCAAGATCTAAAGCTGCTGCTGTCCCACATAGTCCTGCGATTCGCCTCTTACCTTACGGCCGACTAGTTGTACTTCACCCGAAATTGGCTCACGAACGCACAATCCGGGATCGTTCACCTTGGTAATGTGAACAACAATCGTCTAGAGAGTGCCAATGGGCACCTTAAAGACCGCATGCACAACCCCGGCGCACTGGAGCACGCCATAGCAAAGGTATCCCAGCTCGCTGGGTGGCTGATCCACGAATTTGAGACGCAAATGTCATATCACTGCGACCAAGATCCACTGGAGAAAGACAGCTACTTTCTTAAAGTGGCCCATCAAATGACTACATATGCGTTTTCTCTCGTTTTGGGGCACTTGTGGCCGGGACCAACAAGGCTGCCCTGTGGTAGTGTTGATAAAAACAAGATGAGTTCACGCTAACTTATAGTTTGCGGCGCATTCACCCAAATGCTCTCAGAGGGTTAACTTTGCTGGAGAATTCACTTAGCCTTTCTACCTGGCGATTCGTGTCCCCCGCGTACACTTGTCTTGCGTATTTAGAGATCACTCCGTTCCAAGCACTAAGAACTATTCTCCATAGGTTTTTTCTTAGCTTACTTCTCAAACCACCAACAATGGCTGCCGGTTCATAGCCTACCAGAGGAAGGCGTGCCCCCTACGCGTGTTCTCAAACAACCGCCGAAAGCTTTGTCAACCCTCGTGATCAAATGAATCGAGTGCTGGTTAAGCTTCAAGGGCTGGAATCCAGAAGGGCCACAATCATCCTCAAGCAAGTGATTGTTCAGTGTTCAATCCTTCTTCAAGTGTGACGGCAACTGATGGCCTGGTGTTGGTAGTCGAGAAAACTGCACCTCGATTTAGATGGCGGTCTAGGGCGTGCTCATTGACCGGCCGGCTAATACCGGTGGCCCCTGGTATGCAACGGATCGCGTATCATGTCATGCTGACTGTCGTGATGGTGTGTGTTAATGCTTTTCGGGCTTGTACCAAACGGGAGTCCTCGTAGAAATAAATTACTTTTGGTTCTTAGCCTTCGGCCCATCCAGAAAGCGCAAGGGCGTGCTCGGTGTGCGGTCCGCGAAGAAGGGGTCCTATGATATTGATCTGGACCTAAGCGCAGAATCCCAGCACAATGTGTCCTGGAAGTCTGTGCCCGCGGAAGAACTACTCAGCAGCCGTGAGAAAATGCCTGACCGCTAGGACTAATACTGTGGAGCATCAGCGAGTTGAAAGAGGCTAATTGATTTCATGTGACCCATCACCTCCATACAGTTTGTCTGTACGAGACCCCATGCATTTCGTGTAATTCTCATGTCTTGAGGGATACAGTGAGTGGGTATGCGAAAAAGCCGCTGAAGATGACGTTGTGTGAACAAGCATATACGACATTATAGCCACTAAAGTGCTCCCATTTTATGGTAAGTGGTCCTCCTAGCTCATCAGCTGCCTGCCTCGTGATAATATTTCGATAAGCAAACTTATACCTTTCCCTCGTTTCAGAACGCCAGCGGCCAACTGAGAACTCTACACGAAGAGATTTGTACGCCTCCAGGAGGGACATGTGTTCATCAAAAGGACCAATACATTTCAACTTTTAATGTCGTCTATTTTGAAACTTTCCTCCAGCAGAAATGGACGGATGAGCCCCGGCCATCTGACTAGGCATAGTAGAAGGCATAGAAGTCGTGTGCGCCAGCTAGGTACGTTGAGCGTCCGGTACGATCGACGTAGGTTCCATGTCAATAAATGAACAACGTTATAATCTTCTTAGCATAACTCATAACCCTTAAAGAAGCACTCTGCTGTTTTACAGCAAACATGCGGGGTACGCTTGCCAATACCGAACATGGATTATGCAATTTTAACTTGTAACTGCAATAATCAAGCGGAAATTTTTCAACGTACTGAGAAAACAAAAACCTACTGTTCAAGTACGTGAGATTCCGCCGCAGAAACAAGCCATCCCCCTTCCCTTGTCAAGGAGAAACTACGAACAGCCTCTAACCGACTTGGTCTTCACGGTGGAGGACATTTGTCAACTCTTGGACAAGATCAACCCATTCTGCGCATTGGGACCCTACGAGGTCCATCTGAGGATCCTGAAAGAAACGTCCTCCACACTGGCAAACCATTTACACTTGGTGTTTCGTCAGTCGCTTGACGAAGGCCGCCTTCCCCCTGCTTGGAAGGAAGCGATTGTCACGCCAATCTACAGAACTGGTGACCGACTATCACCTGGCAGCTATAGGCCAATAAGCCTCACCAGCGTGCCGTGCAAGGTGATGGAACGCATTCTGAAGCAAGCTATCCTAGACCACCATACTTCCAGCAATCTGATATCTCCAGCGCAACACCGATGTCTCCGAAACCGCTCCTGCGTGACAAACATGCTCGTGTTTATGGACAGCCTAACCCAAGCCAAGGACGAGTGACTAATTTTGGATGCCGTATTTTTTCGGCTTTACAAAAGCCTTCGATAGGGTCCCACACGTCCCGCTGCTCCACAAACACAAGTCTTACGGGTTTCAAGGGAAAATCCTTCGGTGGATCAAGGCGTTCCTATCAGACAGTTCATTCCGAGTGAGAATAGGCTCAACCTATTCCTCTCCAGCGCCGGTCTCCATCGGAGTTCCTCAAGGCTCCGTCTTGGGACCACTCCTGTTTCTGATCTACGTCAGCGACCTCCATGACATTCTTGCTAGTCCATGTTTACTTTTTGCGGACGACTTGAAATCCTGGAGTTCCGATGCCAGTGCCCTCCAAATGGATGTAGACGCTGTCAAGCAGTGGTCGTTGGACTGGCACCTTCCTCTGAATGATGAAAAGTGCGTCCATGTGTGGTTTGGAGGGGATTTAGCGAATGCCTTTGTTATGCATGGTGAAAAGGGACCAGAAAACCTCATGAGGATAGATGCCAAAAAAGATTTAGGCATCTGGGTCTCCTCAAACTTGTCCTTCTCACTACACCATGAGAAATCGGCCCAAGAGGCATTCGCTATTTTACGGATGATCCGACGCACCTTCTCCCGTATTACTCGCATGGACTTCCAAGTACTCTATGGGGCCTACGTCAGACCGCTCCTGGAGTACGCCAACCTAAATGACTACTCGGGACGCACGAAAGCCGTCGCCTTCATTGTGCGTGTCCAGTGAGCCGCCACGAGAATGGTTGCCGGCCTCAAATATGTGAACTTCGAAACGCGTCTCGCGATGCTCGGTCTCTTTCCCCTGGAGAGCCGTCGCCTCCGAGGGCACCTAATTCTTACTTACGCCCTGTTTGAACAAAGCTTGGCAAACAGGTTTTTAACCGTTTATCCAGCAAGCACACGGCGGGGAAAAAGTAAGAACGTTTTCAAGCTCAGGGCACACACATTCATCACACAAATTTTTTTCATTTTGGTTGTAGCTGCCTAGAATAACCTTCCTCCGACGGTTGTACATGCTCCTTCTAGAACCCAATTTAAAGCAATATTAGGAATTTATTTATGCGAGACCTCGCGCTGGCAAGCATACTGCCCCGCTCTGAGCACATAAATAGCAGTGTTACACACTTTTTTCACTTGTGCCTTTCAGGTGAACGTCAGCCACTGACCCACAATAAAAAATGCGACCCGGGAAACTTGGGCAAATGCCTCTATCCTGTGTACCAATCCGTGAACCCGTGAAGGGTATGGCACCTCCGCGTGATTGGCATGCACAAGGCCATGTAGATTCTAGAATGTTCAGGGAATAATTTAAGCTGGAATACTATCAGAATGTTTCGTCCATTATGAGTTACCTTATTACATTGTGCAACGCGCTCACAGTCAGCGGTGTTTTTTAACCCTGAAAGTCGCTCACTTAAACAATTCACCGGTGCAGATAATTTGCACTAATGCGGGAACATAAACTTTCTACCTAGACATACCACACTATGGAATGGAAAGCTTAAGAATGCCGTAGATTTCGAGAAATCAATTTCGTTGCACGAATACTGAGCAGAATTCCACTGGGCCGCGTCCTAGACATGAATCCCAACTTTCTCTGAAAACTTGGTTCGAAAAAGAGAACTTCAGCATAAAGCTCTAGCATATGGTTGTAATTATTAGGAATCCTAAGATCTCCCCAGGCAGCAGCAGTTTTTTTGAAAGCCGTCCAAACCACTGGGGAGCGGAATTCATGTTTTTAATGACTGCCGTGCCTGAGCAGGCTTTGTTCGTGAATGCCGTTGACGTCCACGTTTTTTCTCTTTCAGCGCATTTCAGATTACTTTGAAAGAACACGTGGCCATTAATTCCGACCGCCTAAACTCTATAAATATCAGCAGTTTACTACTTTCCTATGGAAAAACGTTCTACTTTTGTTCCAGACTTCCTCACAGACGGAGTCAAGGCCGTAGAATTCATCGTACCTAGTAAGTTTATCGTTACTTGTGTGTACCCAGCAGCACACGTTGTACTACTTGTCTGGCAAGATTCCATGTTTGCCGGTACCATAACTGCTTGATGGTTATTTTCTACCACCTGGAGCAGGACCGAGCAACAAGTTGTTTTCTGGAGACTCTCCAACAATCGGTGCCTGACATGTAGCAAATTAAATGAGTGTATTACCCTTTAAAAGTATGGTGCTCCGTCGTCGAAGATTCGGCAATACACCGCTGGTCATTTTGGAAAGGTACTTAGTATCGGGGATGTGAATAATTATCGCGTTAAATGCTCACCCCCATTGTTAAGTAGGTCGGTGGGTACCTGAAAAGATCACACACGAAAAATTCAGCTGCGTTCCAGATGAACCTCTTGAAAAACCAAATTATTTAACAAATGAGGGTTATCCGTTACCTTTTATTTCGTTTTTTGGTGACATGTCATCCATCATGGCCAGGCTTCGAGTGAGTGGTTGCGTGTGGTTGAATCAGGATGTAGCAGTTTTACCCACCTGTGCTTTTCCCGAACGTAGCTGATCGCACTCTTTCGACGTCTCTGACGTAGTAACTGTCGCTACTAGACACGGGACCAATCGTCTTGTGTAAATAATTTTGGAGCTCCTGACGTTCACTGTTAAGGCACAAGCCGTATACGTTCCTTGTGAAGGAAGCACAGGTGTCGGTCAACCTGTGATATATGGCTCCGTTGAAAGCGAGGAATTTGTGCCTTCGCACAAGCTGTGTTGCATGTTCAGGGATATGATGGGTGGACAGCATTCAGTCACAACGTTCGTCATAAAAAAGCTGACTTCGCAGGTACCAGCTGGCAAGGCTGTGTTCGGATGCGATATAATGCTGTGCGCTTTTCATGCACAACAAGTCAGCCGGAGGCCCATGCGTTTCATTGCGTAGCTGTAACATTTGAAGATGATTTCTAAACGCAGCTCGCACATATTTTACCGCATAGCCTGCTTTGATAACACGGCTGAGCAACTGACTGTGCACCGAACATTGATCAAATATGTTTCACCACGATCCATAGTTCCTGCGGGGAAACAACTCCGGGTTTGTCTCTCAGTTGACTGCTCACCGGCCAAACATCGCTCAGGAAGCGGGCCGTTCATGTACAACGTGGGTTGATACACTTTGGGAGTGTGACCATTAACAGGCCTTGAGAACGCCATGGGAGTACGAAAAGGCCGATAGTTTGGGGTATGCCACCCAGAAGGCCTTTCAGCACAGCGAACGGCTCACGCGCGAGTATGAGATGCACACCACTTGTTACTCTGACCGCCGAGAAGCTCGCGAGGGAGGCAGATACGTTCTACGTGTGGTGTCCCAGATGACTATGTACGCTGCCATCAAGTTCTCAGGCACATTAGCACGTGCACGCAAAATCTCATATACCCTCGGACAGGTCGCCTCAAGTTGAGGTACTCGTCGCTACTAACACTCAGTTCGGGGTACAAACCCCAAAATGCTCTCAGGCGGTTAACACCTCGGCCGAAAATTGCATGTGCGTATTTTACCAATCTATGTGGCTGTCCTGTGTACATCCATTCTCGGTATTCAGGGGTCACTCGTTCCCCTACGGTAAGTTGATTACTCATACAGTTTCTAGACCAATTATCAATCCATTAACGTTGGCCTGCCGAATACAACCTACCAGAGGGAGGTATACCCCTGTCTATGGTTCCAAAGCCACAGCCATCACCACTAGAAGGTTTGCACAAGCCGCTGAAACGGTTTGTTGGCAAGATGAAGCTGCTAAAACCATGTAGGTTTGCTAGATGCATGAATCATCTGACTGTCCAAACGCAACTGATTTTGCGTCAAAATTCGATCACTTTAAAGGACAGCCCCCATTGTTAGAGGACAGTCGTTCCAATCAACGTGGCGTTCTACCTAAAAGGACACTTATCGCTTTGGGCTCTGTGGCCAGCCGATGGACCCTGGTGTCCGCGTGACCGACTGCCATATCACCGTTATTGCTGCGGCAACGAACCTTGAACACCGTGTGATAAAATCTTCAGGTGCGTCCATGAGGTGAGTGCGCACGCACCAATTATAACTCACTCCATCCATGGAGTGTCAGATTCCTCATGGAAGTGATATCATTGTGTTGATGATTTGTATGAAGTTATTTCGTGATGCTGTATTTTTCACAGGATAGTCATGCATATATGGGAAGGAGAGCAATCACAGAGATGGCTCTCGCATAACCATTGCACAATTCGTTCATATGTTTGACACTGTTATGCTTAATGGAAAGCAGGTTCCATCAAAAGGTGTGTTGTGCCAGAGTGCGCTGAACAAACTCATCGTATTTATTGAATCCTTGGAGTGTAAAGCGAAAGACATCACTGACCGATTTTCCCGGATGCAATTGGCGTCGGAAATTCCACGGCTGTTATATAATCCTCAAGAAGAAGGCCAAATTTTCCGGGTCGGTTTTGATCTTGTCGTTCAGTGGCTGCCGTTCACCTGAAGGGCACAAGCAAAAAAGTTGTAGCACTGCTCTTGGGGTTCTAAGGGGGGAGAAGCTAGCCATTACAAGGATTTACATCGAAGGTATCCAGTAGCGCTTTGGAATGGGTTCTATAAGAAGCGTGGACAACCGTCAGATGAAGATTATTCCAAGCAGCAACCACGCGCAATGAGAAAATTTTTGTTTTGTTTCTTCCTAACCTATTGATGGCATACCTTTCTGGCATCATCAGAGGTTTACGGCCGGAATAAAAGTATGGCTAACGAGAATTGTGGGTGTGGAGCTGATTTGGGGAAGGGGGCAACCTCATAGATGGCCAGTACCATCCAATGTATGTGTGGTCATCACTAGACCGGCACGGGCCAGAAAGCATAGTTGTTGTGCGCTTTTGGAGAGATTATCAAGTAAAATCTGATTGTTAGGATCCCAAAGTTGCAAACCAAATACAAATTGATGCAGAAGCATCCCATCTGACACATGACAGGATATGTGTAAATTGTGGAAAGTGAGAAACCGGAACATCAGATTTGGTGAAGCAACAAAATTGGCGTCATCCAGCCGGTCAAACTGGACTTAAACCTAAAACCACCGTCAAGGCCTCAAGGCCTTGTACTGTTAGGCACACGGCCAGAGCCAGAAAAAGCGTAAGTGTGAATGATGAAGTGGATAGATTAGCAAAGCGGATAGATGCCAACAGGAATCTCGGAAACATGGTGTAGACTGAAGTCGCAGAGACTTACTAGTGTCGTCGTTCTGCAGTCGGGCACATTAGCTCCTTGAGAGAGTTAGGTGGTGACAACAAAGGGGCTGAAGGCGAACTGTACAGAACGTTATTGATTTTGCGGAAGCGTAGGCAATGGAATGGTTAAGTTCGGACGAAAGACCCAGCAGATTGGAATGAACATGTCATGAAGGCAGACGGGGTCAGGTGATGAACTTGTTCGTGTTTGCAGTGAAAGGAACGAGTGGGCGAGAGTGTACGGTCGAGAATAGGAAGGGATTAGTTATGAATGTACTATCAAAGTGAGTAGAGCAGTGCCGTGCCATCAGTGGCATGACATGTTTTGGTTTTTGTACAGCCCCGTAACGGACGCCACATTTGGTCGGGATGTGCAGTTTATGAGCAACGAGTTTTTTCAGGCGTGCTAAGGAAACAAGGAAACGACGCCATTATGCGAGATTGCAGGTTTTTGGCCGTTCGGATATTCCTGTAGACAGTAGCCTACGCGGAGTGAATAACAGCCAACCAGGTCGTGCTTTGGAATGGGTTCTATAAGAAGCGTGGACAACCGTCAGATGAAGATTATTCCAAGCAGCAACCACGCGCAATGAGAAAATTTTTGTTTTGTTTCTTCCTAACCTATTGATGGCATACCTTTCTGGCATCATCAGAGGTTTACGGCCGGAATAAAAGTATGGCTAACGAGAATTGTGGGTGTGGAGCTGATTTGGGGAAGGGGGCAACCTCATAGATGGCCAGTACCATCCAATGTATGTGTGGTCATCACTAGACCGGCACGGGCCAGAAAGCATAGTTGTTGTGCGCTTTTGGAGAGATTATCAAGTAAAATCTGATTGTTAGGATCCCAAAGTTGCAAACCAAATACAAATTGATGCAGAAGCATCCCATCTGACACATGACAGGATATGTGTAAATTGTGGAAAGTGAGAAACCGGAACATCAGATTTGGTGAAGCAACAAAATTGGCGTCATCCAGCCGGTCAAACTGGACTTAAACCTAAAACCACCGTCAAGGCCTCAAGGCCTTGTACTGTTAGGCACACGGCCAGAGCCAGAAAAAGCGTAAGTGTGAATGATGAAGTGGATAGATTAGCAAAGCGGATAGATGCCAACAGGAATCTCGGAAACATGGTGTAGACTGAAGTCGCAGAGACTTACTAGTGTCGTCGTTCTGCAGTCGGGCACATTAGCTCCTTGAGAGAGTTAGGTGGTGACAACAAAGGGGCTGAAGGCGAACTGTACAGAACGTTATTGATTTTGCGGAAGCGTAGGCAATGGAATGGTTAAGTTCGGACGAAAGACCCAGCAGATTGGAATGAACATGTCATGAAGGCAGACGGGGTCAGGTGATGAACTTGTTCGTGTTTGCAGTGAAAGGAACGAGTGGGCGAGAGTGTACGGTCGAGAATAGGAAGGGATTAGTTATGAATGTACTATCAAAGTGAGTAGAGCAGTGCCGTGCCATCAGTGGCATGACATGTTTTGGTTTTTGTACAGCCCCGTAACGGACGCCACATTTGGTCGGGATGTGCAGTTTATGAGCAACGAGTTTTTTCAGGCGTGCTAAGGAAACAAGGAAACGACGCCATTATGCGAGATTGCAGGTTTTTGGCCGTTCGGATATTCCTGTAGACAGTAGCCTACGCGGAGTGAATAACAGCCAACCAGGTCGTCCATGTCTGGTATTGCCGGAGTTCCTATGCCTTTTTGTGACATAGGCCATGCGCATGGCACTGCCATACCGTCTGAAGATAACCCGCGACTATCTTTTCCTACCCTTGACCTTCATCTTTTGCTCCTTCGAGGCTCCAATTACAACAAAGAACAAAATTTTAGCCCAGGTCCAATGGCTCCCGGGGCGAGTTTCTAACCCGCTAACCCTTCCGTTAGGAACTAAATGTACTGGCTCTCCGCCGCAATTTCAGTTTGCCCTATCCGCAGGTTCAATCGTTCCATTTACGGTGTTCGTTTGGCTTCATGAATTAGCACTATCTTCCCGTGGGAACTGTTTTTTACGCCCGGTTTCCATACAACAGTGACAACAGTGAGTCCATTTGGTTATGGTGTGAACCATTTTTTGAGATAAAACCTACCATTTGTCTCCAACTTGAATTATTCTATCCCCGTTTTGCTTTTTTGACTCCAGCCATTTACTCAACACTCAGAGTTTGCTCATGAGCAGCAACGGTTTTCCAGTTTAGTCCATCATTGAACTAGTCGTACATCACTCCTTACTGTTCATGTTTCTTGGTTTTCAAAACTAGGGTGGCCGTTCACGCACTAAGCATGTTTTGTCTGTTGTACATTTTCCCGGTTGTGTTGTTGCCCGCCGCGTTCAGGTTCCATGCGCATGGCACTGCCATACCGTCTGAAGATAACCCGCGACTATCTTTTCCTACCCTTGACCTTCATCTTTTGCTCCTTCGAGGCTCCAATTACAACAAAGAACAAAATTTTAGCCCAGGTCCAATGGCTCCCGGGGCGAGTTTCTAACCCGCTAACCCTTCCGTTAGGAACTAAATGTACTGGCTCTCCGCCGCAATTTCAGTTTGCCCTATCCGCAGGTTCAATCGTTCCATTTACGGTGTTCGTTTGGCTTCATGAATTAGCACTATCTTCCCGTGGGAACTGTTTTTTACGCCCGGTTTCCATACAACAGTGACAACAGTGAGTCCATTTGGTTATGGTGTGAACCATTTTTTGAGATAAAACCTACCATTTGTCTCCAACTTGAATTATTCTATCCCCGTTTTGCTTTTTTGACTCCAGCCATTTACTCAACACTCAGAGTTTGCTCATGAGCAGCAACGGTTTTCCAGTTTAGTCCATCATTGAACTAGTCGTACATCACTCCTTACTGTTCATGTTTCTTGGTTTTCAAAACTAGGGTGGCCGTTCACGCACTAAGCATGTTTTGTCTGTTGTACATTTTCCCGGTTGTGTTGCTGCCCGCCGCGTTCAGGTTGAAACGATCCGATCATACCTCGATTATTAGGTTCATCGTAATTTGGAAAACTATTATCAATCATGCTTTTGGGTTAGTTGGTGTTTGCTATGCGCTCGACAGCCATATAGGGCTTACGATCAGTGAGCAGCTCCAGAAAAGCGAAAGAAAAGGTAGGCGTGCAATAGAAATAATTAGGCGACCGGTGTGATCACCTGCTTTGACTTTGAATTTTCGCACACTTATGGCAAAAGTGATTATCAGATTGCTAGAAAAGTGAGAGCCTGAGAATGACTTTCCAACACACATTTCAATTGTGTCAACGCTGCCTAGAACGCCTGGAAAACGACGGTTGGGTGGGGTAGAATATGTGATAACGAATCATTTTTGAGTAGAGCCTGAAAGTACAGACAAAACCAGAAAATTGATGGGCGACAGAAGGTCCGATGAGGATTGATCTCTGTAGGTTGTTCGTGGGAGTCGAGTAGCTGTATACGAAAAGCGGAGTGCCTTCCAACTGGTTTGGATTAATTAGGCTTAAAGTTAGGTTAAGTAATGAGTTATTACGCATCTTTGGGCTGATTCCAACAAAAGAGCGAGGGCCAAAACCCAGCTTTCACATATGCCGATCAAACCATGGTGTACTATACAGCAATGTCTTCGCAACTTAAATCCCCCTGCCAGAACCATAAGTAATAAAGAGCACAAACAATGCTCAACTAATTCTTAGCACTTTTGTGAACAAGCAATGCAACAAGACACACCAGAAAACCAGAACACAGAACGCACCAGAGATGCAGCCTTCCGTAAAATGTCCAAGGGGTCACACGTAAGAAAATTTTAAAATCAAATTTGAGAAGTTAAACCTTGAACAGTTCTGACAACTGAGGAAGTTTTCGAGATAGTGTAGCGGTTGCCCATCTGGTTAGTACATCCACATCCACTATCTCCCTCGTGCTTCCACATCCCACAACGTGCACCACCAGACAAGACGTGACTTGTCTGGATTGATGACAGCGCCTATATGATCCCTCTCTAAAGAGAGGAGTATTTGTAACGCTTACCCTTTGCTTAATTACTCCTCTAATCAATTTACCACCGGTACTAACTACCCTCCATTCCATTTCGTCTGTCTCACAATCGCGCGCCAAAATCGTGACATGAATACGACAATATGTCAACTCCCGTGCCATGACCTTTTGAACGACACCAGGTGGTTTCACGTTGTTTTCAAGTCCCACTCATTGCAACGACCTATATAAAGGATAGAACACAATCAAGCACACACACGCATCACACACGCATTGCTCGCGCGTCGGAACACAGACCGGCTCGGCGCAACACCAACCGCAGACAGCTTAAAACGTGTAGCAGTGAATCTGCCGAAAGAAACACGATTACCTGCGTCCAAACCAACTCGGTGGAACTATTGTAACTTCCGCTCAGAACGATAAGCACCTCATTTGTACATTCCATTTTTGGTGTTCTATTCGACTCGATTAAGGTGTTGTAATCTAACACTCTTATGACAAATTTTATTAATGTCGCTTTCTATCCTTCTGATTTATCTAGTGGCTTTTGTTGTTAACAGGAGAGAATACTAATTAGAGGACATCCACACATTAGAGGGTGTGGCTTTGTGCGGGATGTTTGCGAAGGCTCTTGGAGCCCCGGTTCATCTGCTATGACTTCCATGTCGGATGCTTTTTCAGGTTTGCAAACGGTCTTGATGCCCGGGTCAATGCGATGGTTTTGATGTCAGATGCCATGTCTGATATCAAACCCTCATAAAACAATGGGCCACCTGGTCGCAAATGGAACTGCGTTAAGATAAACTAATAAACCAACTGAACGATGAGCTCTTTTATGGTCTTGCCAAAAACGGGTGAAAAATATCGCTTAAGCTTTCAGCGGGAAAGAGAGCACGATTTTAAAGGCGCTGCTTGGCAGGCTCTCGCGCCAATTGTTTCAATAGGTTTCACGTACTTGTACTAGAGTGGGAAGCCCAAGACCTGTGGATTTTCCTCAAAAGTTGGTCAGTTCACATCATGGACTCCTATTGCTCACCTAGTAACTTGGTGAAAATCGGGGGCCAGCTTTCACCACCTGTGAAATTCAGTATTTATGGGTTCAATGGTACCCAAGCTTGTGGAGTCGGTAGTTCTAAAAGTTTCGGCGTGTAACTCGTCCTCTCTGGGAAGTTGAGGTGTGAAATGGGTGCACAGTTCAGCGTTGCTATAAAATTGCAGCCCAGTGTCAAACAAGACCTAAGTTGCGAGTCCCGCACTTCGTATTTCGAAAGAGCGTAAGTGGTGAGCAGGAGATGTGGATGACAAGTGATTGGTGGCGGGATGTGTGTTGGGGAATTTGAACAGGATCATTGAATATATCGCCACAGGAAGGCCGTCGTCATTAATATCGAAGACAGTAAGGATCGGGGCATGAATGACTGTGTCTGGAGGCGTTTCGGAGTGAATCATGACGACCGTTTATACGTTTTCACTTCGGAGGCCAGAGCGTCCTTAATGGAAGTGTGTGGGGATACTAACTTGGAGAATAATGTTGTGTTCAAGGGTGAAAAATCTTGTGGCTGATCCCAGGTTGAAAGAAGTTCAGGCTTCCTGTGAGTTGCTCTGGGAGCTAGTAGTGTTCCGTGAATAATTAATATCGGTGCAGGAGTTACATAGATTATAGAAATTCCCGAAACACATAATCATTTCCGCTGAATTCACACTGTACATGTTGGCGAAAATGACGTCAGGGTTTAGTCAAGGAGGACAAAAAATTCCATCAAAAACAACAGCGAAATTCAACACGGTAAGGTTGGGCGAACCTAGGTTTAGAAGTGTTGATGGAAGAGTTTGTCTAGTCCGAGTTTCTCTGCGAGAGAAAGGACATCACAGGAAGAACTGAAAGTAGTCTGCATTGCCAAATTGTTGTGGTAGGTAAACATGAATGTGAGTAATGTATTGGCGAAATAAGCAAAGAAAAATGGAATGTGCGCATCTGATGGATGTAACGGAGAATACACAGGTGTGATTCCCGCTGCGCGGGTCCGATTCTCTCCTTCTCGGTGTGGTCTACCGTAGCCCTTCGAGTCCCCCTGAAGATGACCAATTCCTCACACAAACCCTTGGGCAACTCTCCTCCAACTACCATTTCACTCATCTCCTGCTGGTAGGTGACTTAAGCGCCCCAAAGGCCTCCTGGATTGCACTCCAGCGCGTCGAATCAGGCGGACCTTTTGCAGCGGCGCTGTTAGAAGTCGTTTAACAGAGCGCTTGGACCCAAAATGTCGCTGCACCAACCAGATACCGCGCAGGCCAACAACCATCCCTCTTGGATTTGGTCATCACCAACGAAAGACACTTCGTTGATCAGGTAACCATTAACGCTCCACTGGGACATAGCGACCACTGTGTGCTAACCTTTGATTTCATCTGCTATTGGGCCAGAAATCCCAAACCTCAAACGTAGTTTAGAGACTTCTGCCGTGCAGACTTCTCAGGAATGCGCATCTTCCTTGAACAAGTCACACTGAGACCAGCTCCGGTGGAAGAACTATATAGGACCATTGTCCAGAAAGTCCACGAGGCTGACACGACATTCGTCCCAAGAAGACCGGCACGCAGTCGGATGAACGGCAGGTTGCCAAAAAGGATTCGGCGACTTCTGGAAAAAAGATCCCAACTCTTTTTCAAAAAGTTGACCACAGGGGACACAGAAGATGAGCTGGCATTTCGTAAAATGCGGAATCG
>NW_008751714.1:946856-959204 GCF_000715545.1 Opisthorchis viverrini
GAAAATCTTCAAGCTCAGGGCACACACATTCATTAGACAAAACTTTTTTTCATTTCGGGTGGTAGCTGCGTGGAATGACCTTCCTCCGACGGTTGTACACGCTCCTTCTCGAACCCCATTTAAAGCACTATTAGACATTTATTTATGCGAATCCTCGCGCTGGCGAGCATACTGCCGCGCACTGAGAACATAAAGAGCAGTGCTACACCCTTTTTTCACTTGTGCCTTTCAGGTGAACGACAGCCACTGACCGAAAAGAACGAAACCGGCCAGGGAAACTTGTGCAAAAGCCTCGATCCGGTGTATCAATCCGTGAAATTCGTGAGGGTTTCTTGCCCAGGAGATGCAGACGCGACAAATCGGCGAAGGGTACTAGAATTTCTGCGCCACAAATTTAAGCAATTTGCTTGAAGTAGCGTTTTTCACTAAGGCGGAAGAATTGTGCATTGTGAGTCGCTTAATATTGGGAGGAGCGTGTGTCTTCAAATCACTCCATGAACGAACGCTTGGAAACACGAAAATCGGATTGGGGTAGACAACCAGCAATTTTTTTGGAGGATGGTTTGAGCATATGGCCGAAGGTTCCTCTAGGCGGAGAACACCTAAAAAATAGGAGTTTCTGTTGATAGGCTAGGGGTTTGAGCGGAGTTTTGTCGAATCTAAGGGAACGTAATTAGCGAAAGTTTGGTTCCAAGCAACGAGGGAGGGTCCAGGGCGGGGAAGATATTTGTGTTCAAGCGGCAGAAGCAATGTAGATGAAACTGTTCTGAGCTGAGTGAGAGAACTGATCAGTGATTTATTAACTAAGCAGGGATTTACGTGCGATTTTTTCATCATTTTGCGGGGTTTGAACGTGATGCCAATTGTGCAGCAGTTTGAGGGGTCTTGGCTATTCCCGAACCTGCAGGTAGAGGGGAACGTGTCATAGGTTCAGAAGGAATCGAGGAATGAAGAGTGGTTTGAAATTAAAAGATTATGTGGAAGGATCGGCATGCTGGTCAACTTCTCAGGGATGCTTCGTCGGATGAATCATGGACCATGAAAACCGGCTGTCCCGCCATTTTAAAGTTTTGCAGCTGCAAATTTTGCTGACCGCTCACTAGAAGCACACCCAACTTAGGTTAGCCGAAACTATAGGGTTCTCGCAGTTGTAATTTTAAACGGTTAGTCTAGCCCATTTGCATCTTTGGGTGGCATGTTGCCCATAGAGTTTTCTTTAAGTGAGCGAAATTTAAAAATCATGGACTGTCATTGACTCGCGTTCTTTCACCCGTTTAGGTGAGATAAATCACGAAATCGTACTTTAGCATTTTCTGGCGTTTCCCGGTGTTCATTAAGGATAAAAAACATCTACGGAATATCGAACTCAAACTTCACCCACGAAAATCCGTTAGTGACGTAAGTTTGCTTCAAACTCCTCAGATTTAACAAATGCGATTATTCTGTTTAGCAAACTCCGTCAAAATTCATGTTGATTCCCCTGTGAACGAACGGTGATTCGCGTATATTTTCCATTTTTTTCTGATTACTCATGAGTAACGCGGATTAAACCGGTCTATTATGACACCATTTTGTTTCCTCGCTGCTCGTTTTCCCCCCTTTTTCGTTCCTACTCAAAATCTGCTCATGCCTCGATAACTGATGTCAATATTTTGTTGCGTCATTGCTTGCAAGTTCGTTTCGGTTGTACCTATTTTCGAGCGACCACTCCAACGGAAAATTGGACCGACCGGGTATCAAACCCAGATATCCCGGCTGGTAGGCGAGCGAGCCATCCACTTCACCAGACTGACGCCCGGAAAGGCTTATTATTTTGTGTTACCCACGTACCGCATCTGCCAGATAGCCTTTGATGGGATTTGTTTTAAGCTGACGAAACTGCGCAGTCTGATTTGACACGTACTTCGAGGAGCCGCGTCGCACCGCCGACCGAAAGACAGCCCTCCACATCCCAAACCTACTGCATTCTGTGCCGTTGTCTCTCTATGCGACCACCTCATACTGTCAGACTGCCGCAATATGTATGTTTGTACATCGTTTGGTGCAAAGTTTTTGTTGCTTCTAGAAATCCCTGCTGCGTTGGTGACTATTTTCCGCTTCTGCCGATTGCGTTGGTATTGATTGTACGTCCGCTTAATTCATGATGCTTACCAATCCGTTTGTCTGTAGAACCAGTCCCGGTCAGTCCTCAACACATCATCTACCGCCCACGTGTGTCTGCTCCTATTGACTACTGGCTGAGAACTGCGTATAGTTTAATGGCCACAATGTTCTGCGATGTTGTCTCTCTATGCGACCACCTCATACTGTCAGACTGCCGCAATATGTATGTTTGTACATCGTTTGGTGCAAAGTTTTTGTTGCTTCTAGAAATCCCTGCTGCGTTGGTGACTATTTTCCGCTTCTGCCGATTGCGTTGGTATTGATTGTACGTCCGCTTAATTCATGATGCTTACCAATCCGTTTGTCTGTAGAACCAGTCCCGGTCAGTCCTCAACACATCATCTACCGCCCACGTGTGTCTGCTCCTATTGACTACTGGCTGAGAACTGCGTATAGTTTAATGGCCACAATCGTTCTGCGATATCCGGAGCCACCCGGATCTTACAGCGCATTTTCCTATGGAGCTCAGCCTCCATCAATTCCAACATGGTTGGAGAAAAGCGTGTGCAGTTGTGATGCAAGGGCAACCCCTGTGGATGATCCTCCTTACAAATATGCATGGCAAGCCTCTGGATAATACAGCGCTATGTGATAACTGCGGGTAGATTACCAACACAATGGTATCCTTCTTATGAGGGGTATGATGTGTGGATGATAGCCACCACAAAGTGGCCAACATGCTAACAGTAGCTGTTGCTACCCACTTCGACTACTTATCGTAATTGCTGGGTTCATGTCTATGTGCAATGCTGATTATGGAGGCTCGCCTATACACGACAGCCTAGTCCAGACATACGACAGCACTTCATACTCATTAGTCCACGCGTTGTCACTCAGCTCGAATATTTATTACAACTGCTTGGTCCATGTATATGTGCGACGCTGACTATGAGGCCTCGCCTATGCACATCAACCTAATCTAACGGCCAACGACGGTCTTTCACACCCATAACTATACGCGAAGCCACTCATCTTTGCTACCCGTGGTAAAGCACAAGCCAGTATCCATGAGGACCGATAAAAATAAGGCCTCACATATGCGTGATAGCCTTAGCCGACGGCCTGTCTTACGCATCGCTGTACTCAATGTCGCCTTGCTTGGCTTCCTGTCGTACCCGCTACGTCCGTGTCCATGTGTGGCGTTGATCAATCGGTAACCTAATCCAACCTAATTTGACATGCTCATAACCGTACGCGTTGTAGCTTACCTAAGCTACTTACGATAAACACCGGGCCAGCGTTCGTGAGAACCGATGAATACGAGGTCTAATCTATGTATATAGACGTGACCTGGAGGGGAACGACGGACGTCATACACAACTGCTCGTGGTATTGCCTACCTCGGCCACCTTTTGAAACTGTTAGTTCAGTACCTGTATGTGACCTTGATTTTAGGCCTCATCTATGCATGGTGTCCTAATCTAAAGGCCAACGCTGGCCCTTCATACCCAAAACCGTGCATGCTCTTGCTTATTTCTGCCTCTTATAATAAAAACCAGGCCAGCATCTATGCGGGCCGTTAAAAACGAGACCACAACTATGCGTGATATCCTAATCTAACGGCCAACGCCGACCCGTCATATTCGTAACTGTAGTCGATACTGTCTACATTGACCACTTATCGTATTACCCAGAACTGTGTCTATGTGCAACGCTGAGTATGTGGCCTCAGCTATACCGATAACCCAGTCCAATGGCCAACGACGATCCCTCATACTCGAAACTGTACTCGATGACACCTGCCGAGGCTATATACAGTAACATTCGGGCCCGTGCACATGCTCGCAGATGACCACAATGCCCCATCTGTATATAAGAGTGATCTGATGACCAAAGGCGGTCCTTCATATCCACACGTCGCCCGACTACAAACCCATGCCTAAAAATACACAGCCACCTGTAACATATCATTTTTCTATTTTTTGTTTTCATCGGTACGAGCATACAGTGTGGTCGATCCAGTTCTCAGTTTTTCACTAGACAGGTTTTCTGAAAAAATGCACACTCGATTACGACTCCTACACATCTTGCGCGAAATCATTAAAAACACATAATTAAACAAAGCTGCAGTGACCAACCCATCAAGTGCTTGATTAATCATTGTGTCCACAATTCCCGGTCAATGTCCGAGCTGGACCTAGAGTCTCGCTGTCATAAAGGTAAACTCCTCACTTGCTTAATCAGTCCAACTAATGACATTGAAGGAGCCGTGTGTACATTGAAAGTGGAATTCGGCAAACATGCACCATTGGGCGCAGCGATGTTTAGGCTAAAGAGGGGTTTATACTTGTCAGCGGCAAGACTAAGTGGTGTAGCCTAGATCCACAGAATCCAAGGGCCACAAGCCGCACCACGCAACTTCTCTGGGTGTTTATACCATTTTGCTCTAGAGCACCATAGTCTAATCGCATACATTAGCAAAATCCATCCGTGCTTAGCAGATGGCCTGCTGCGTAAAATCTAGCTCCATTCTGCTTCATCTAACTACTTTTTGTGAAAACCCTACTTGTGGTGATTTTTAGGCCCTTCCTGTCTGATAACAGATTGATCCTATGGGATGTATCCTCAATCTCACCAAGCTTCATTGATCTCATCCCATTTTCCCGTCTTCCCAAGGTTGGACCTCCGACGACACCTGTTTCAAATGCCCTGTGAGCGTGCTGTTAACTCCACCTGGCTTGCAATTTTATTTGCCGTGGTCGCCAGACGGACAACTGTAATTTCTGCGATTTTACGTAAGTGTTCTTCTAACTCCGAGGATTCCCGCGAACAACCAAAAATATCATGCTCCTCACAAAATTGCACATTCTAGCCAAAACCTCTCAAAAATGAGGTCCTGTACTGGACTGTCCGGAAACAGCAGTATTTCAGCGTAGTGTTGACATGTCACTGCTATACCCAGTTTGATGGTACATCTGCAATTATGCACTTTCTTCTCTTGACTGTATCATTTCGCCCGCTTGTTCCCCCATCCACAACCACGAACAGACATTTTATTCTGCCTATCACCTCATGATCATGCCTGGCGGTACCCAACAGTTGGGAATAAACATCAATATGGTGACCTGACGCTTTGTGGGCACGAGGTGCACCCTAAAGAAAAGGGTGAATTTGTTTAGTTCATCCAAAAAACGCCTGCTACTTTTTGTATTCCTCGAAGATGGGAACTGTATCTGCATAATCCAAGTCGACGAGATTTTTGCCAGAAGGTATTTGAAAACCGGATTAAGCGTTCGTCTCATCTCGTCGATCACGAAATCAAGTAGGAATGGGGAGAGAGCGCCCTCAACGAACACTGCTTTATGTACAGAAGCTTTCGGCGCTCCCAATATCTTCCCGTTACATGAGTGCCCCTTCCACAACTCCCATTCACAACTATGCAAAAGACTGCACGTTCAGCGTTTCTCACCTCTTCTTTCTAAATTCACTACTTCTGTACGATGAACCCCATGATCCGCTTTCTGAAATGAAGGAAAGGAACACTAAAATGGGAGTCTGTGTTTCCTGTCTGAGCTTGCCGTGACTGTGGCAGATATCCCAAGCTATCTCTATATGAATAATAATAATAATATTTATTCCCAGCTAGTGGGTAGCATACCGTCGGGCATGGTCATAGTATTACAGTCAGAAGAAAGGCATGACTGGTGGGGTTTGTGATTATTGGGAGTTTCCTGGAAAAGGGAAAGTGACGTAAACAGTAGACATTAATGAAGTAGAGTTCATCACACCTGAGGTGGCCTGGGTAGGTACCCAAAATTACAAGGTCTTTTATGTCCTATGGAGAACATATCAGATCAGATGACACGAGATCTGAACGTTAGGGTTTAAAAGTGGCGGGAAAAGAAAACAATACAAGTGAGGGCATAACAATGAGCTTCCTGACTGGAACGTGACAAAAACAAAAAAGCTTCAAACTACAGTAAGTGAAGGGCCGGAATAATGGATGTGGGAGGCAGCAGAGCTGCCACGTCATGGCAGGCCGGTTTGAACTAAAGCCCGGAACCGTCACTAGGGTTTCATGGCCTTGGGTTGTGTGACGGATGGCCACGGAATGCCATGTGGGGGTGGTGTAGTGAGGTTAAAAATGTAGTAAGGACAAATGGTAGCAGGAAACGCAGAATTACAGTGTGCAGAATAGCGGAAAATGCCAAGAGACTCACCAGTTACGCGCTGTATGACGCCTCAGAGGAAACTGGGTTTACAAAGCTCCACGCTTGTCTTTAGACAGCAACAGCTGCATTCTGAAAATGACTGACCTTAAAAACACGCAGAACCACCAGATATATTTGATCTCATGTTTCTGCAAGCTCCGGGCTGCATTGGTTGTGCGCACTCTAGTCGATGCACGTCCCTCGTAATCACATTTGCCCACATCAGCTTGCCTCGACCGCTTACCCATTATCTGCATCTAATTATCGATTATCGTTTTTGAAATCATGCAGTATCGCCTTTTTGAAGTGGTGAGGGATTATGACAACATCTGACCGTCTGTTACTTTGAACGGCATTCTAAATTACATCAAGTTGATTCCTAGCAGACGATTTTGCCACTCCCATTTTCAGTCCCCAGCATAAATACTTTCGTTTTATTGCCTCGTTTGAATGGCAGCAACGAACTACTTTAACTTATCAATGTGCCCACAATAACAGGAGAATTGTTCACCTAAAGTTCGCGAATAACCGCACTAGCTTGAGTTTGCGCAGGTGTGAACGGCGTGCCTGCTCTGTACATGGTTTTGAGATAATTTCCAAATTCAATACAGAATAAAGCACGTGAAGAGACCAGGTTTGTCACAGAATTACGCTACAGGGTAAAACAGGCAAAACCACAGGCAGTCATTAAAATACGAATTCCGCTCCACAGTGGACTCCTAACTCGTTTAAACAAATTCTCCTAAAGCTGCATCCGCATATGGAGATTTTAGGGGCCTGGTTGTCATCTGAAATCCCACACTGCCGCGGCGTGGGCAGTGATTGTGTCTTATTATAAAGGAGTCCGGATATTCCTTTCAATTGCGAGCGGCAGATTAGGCCCTCGACCGGCGCGGCCTGTTCAGGGGATTTGTCGTAATGGGTGTCCGAAAACACCAGGGGCCTTTGGAAGTCAAGAGGGGCCGCCAGAGTTATGCGATGTAGGTTAAAACAAAAGGGCATGTATCCCGACAGACCCACTTCACTGACGTTAACTCGATCGGTAAAACAATTTTCTGTCCGAAGTATGAGGTGCGGGAATAGGCAAACATAGTATCACTTGGTGCGGCGAAGCTGATCGGATCGTTGAGGTGAACAGCAGAAAAATATTTCACTGAGAATTCTTGAGGAGCTAGATCTCGTGTTTTGGTTATCGAATTGAGCTTTCTTCAGGCGACTGTGGAAGTGGAGTTCGACTGGTGATCTGGGGACATGGTGAACGAATGGACGACCAATGCTCATCGGTGACTAGCGTTTAGGAGTGAGCCTTGAGTCATTGGGCTTTGAGCATGCGGTGTGGCGGAGGTAGTCACCGAAGTGAGGAATGGACGACTAAAGAAGCCAGTTACAATGCAGAGGTATGGACGATCAGTCGGACAAGGACTGGTATGAGTACAAAAGAGAAATATGTAGGAGGACTTCGGAAGGCTTTTTTCTCACCAAGGAACGACAACGGGGGAGCGGAATATGAACGGCTTTTTATAATCACTTAGTGCTCATTTGTTACTGGGAGATGGTTGATAGGAACCGAGGGTATCTTGGGAGTGAGTTGGGGGCACAAACGGAAGTGGTGATTGGATCTAAGGTTGTTCTGCAGTCAGACGACATGCAAGGTGATTGTGGTGAGTTATGCTGACCTCTCGAGGGATGAAAATGAATAAAAATGATCAACTGTTCCCGCCATTGTCGAGTTGGTGTAATCTATGGGCACACTACTGTTGTCGGTTAGCTTGAGAGGTTGTTCCTGACAGCGATGGTGGGTCCCTGTGAGGGTGACTAAGGTGGAGAACTGACGACTAAATATCGTGCAAGAGCTGATAGCCATGCACCGCTGATGAAAAAAAGAAACTGCTCTACCTTCTGTTCAAGATATATGGTTCCAATGGGAACCTAAAATCTGGGCGTTTTTACGGGACCAACGGACCAATTGGCATGATATCGGCTCCTTTGGGTTGAAGAACGGGGGGCGTTGGGAAGGAAGCCGCGGATGTTTCCGAAAGTTGGGGTTCCGACAGGTGATCTTCGGTGGAAAATTGGGAGGATGAGGGGGCATGGACATTGTTCGGCCATAGTCACTAGAGCACGGGATGTGATCAACGAGAAGAGTAGCCGCCGGTCCGGCTGACTGGGGCGCAGAGCAGGCAGTGGACCCATTCAGGCTATGCGTGAAATTAATTGTCACCGGAACAGGAAGACAACTTGAGAGGGACATTAAAGATATCCAACTCACTGAAACTGAAGTGTGTGGGTGGATGCCTAAACCTCATCGCTAGAGGTAACAGGTGGCTGTCAGCTGTCAGGCTTGACATGCCCCAAACGAATGACAAATTAAAACGGGTGGGCATAGCACTGCCCCTGTTTTTTGGAGGTAAAAAGAAACGCCGCCAAATGGGAAGGTAACAAAGACAAGCGCTGAAATGCGTATGAATTCTAGGTATGAACTGGCAGCGACAAACTAGCCACGGGCTTACAGCTCGCAACGGCAGCGTGTCGCGCCAAGAAATTGCGCGGTCTCGCCTTGAACAACTTTTCCAGGATCATCATCTGCCGTTGTACATCAAAAAATTGAAGCGTGGTGCACGTAAACCACTTTCACGGGGCGACTGGATTGGGATCAGTTCTCCCACTTAAACGAATATCGCCCAACGAATGGCCTCCAAGTTGCTTCAAACTAGCGCTAAAATGAGCATGTTTGGAGGCTATGATCTGGGTCGGAGGTGAGGCAAGAAAGTGGCAGACTAGGCTGTGAACTGTCGAAGGGTCTTCCGTGAATTAGTGTGTTGCGTTAAGATGTGGGGTTATTGTTAAGGATAGTTTAGAGGATGCTGAAACGGGAGCCGGGTAGCTTATCTCACTATGTACCAATGAATAACTTTGAAACATATATTGGAGGCCACAGAACGGTTCGGGCAATGAAATGTGTTGTTCCAAGGGGGTCAATTGCGGTTCCCAACAGGCTTTCAAGAACAGTTGTCGCACTGCGAGCTTTTGGCTACCTAGCGGTCAACGCACGGTGGCAGTTGTTGCTGCTAGTGCCCGTATTCGGGACACAGCGGATTCTTCAAAAATGTGCGATAAGCACTCGAAATCATTTGAGGTGAGGGATATTGGCTGAGGTGCCGAAAAGAAGTTGGAAAAATAAAAAAAATTAAAAACCAGGTTCATTATTCGTATTGTGCGCCTTATCAGAATATTGTATATCGGCATCATTACGCACTATATTTCAGGAGCACACTTGAGGGAATAGTCTCCTTCAACCACCTCTCACAATGTTCGTATGGCATGGTCTGTTGACGCGTTTCACTGCAGCAGAGTGAAGGTCACATTGGAGGTCGTACGATCAGCCGATGGCCTGCTTGTCTGCCGTGGTCTTTCGTGGCTTATTCCTATTCTCGCTTGGTGTGTTTTTCTTCTGGACCTGTGATTCTCTTCAGGGAGTCAGGGGAGGATTCATTGATCCAGCCTCCTCGATTTTTGATTTCATTAATCCAAACCTATGGATGCCACTATTTTGTGGTCTTGCGTCGGGTATGTTTCTGTTTACACTCTAAAAGTTTCACAGTCGCCGTTGGCCTACTGTCACCGTGCATGGATTTCAAAATTGGTGCACATGATGTCTACAACAAGGAGTGGTCATCAGTCTTTCGTTGCGTTGCTCTTTTCTTTGGATTGAGTCACGCAACCGCTCGCATAGATTTTGCTTCATATGCCCAGCTTGTTATCATCATTGGTGGTTTATCCTTCGGACTCTGGTGGATTTTCGACCGCACTAGAGTTGGGCTCTGTTGCGGAATGGTTGCAGCTATAATAGCCACTCTCCTGGGTCATGCATTTATTCGGAGGCGTCTACTAAGGTAAGTCGCCGTGTGCACATCAAACATGATCAGACTTTCTCATCCCACCATAGCTGCCTGGATACCTTGTCTTTTCTTCTCTGGTGGAGTGACAGTTGTTCTTATCGGACGGCAACTAGCAAAGCCGGATGTTTTGGCGCGGTTCAAGAAAAAGATAGATTAACTGTGGTTGCCCATACGATTGTCCGCTGATCTGTCTACCCTGTACATTTCCACTCCTTCCTTCGTGTATATTGCCCCACTCCTGATTCTATTATACTTTGATCTCCAGCTTTTGGGTTGTGCCACTAAAACACTGCGCACTTGTTTTTTGTTGGATGTTTTCGTCGGTGAGTAGGACTTTCGGAAGTGCATAAATGAATGGTTTGCGTTCTTGGCGTACAGCACTTTGAGAGGAGCATATGACACTAGTCATGTGCGTTTCCATGCCACAAATCGTCGAGACTGGAGACTGTTACACGACACCGGAGGGAGCACCTGAAAAAGAAGGAAGGATGAAAATGTGTTGCAAAATTTTCTGGCCGGCGAAACCGTCTGAACTCGATGTCCACACCTAAAACCACTGAAATAAGTACATCTGGGCCTCTCGCTCGAGTAGGGCGGTAACAACGGGTTTGAATTTTTGGCTTATCAAACCCTTCAACATAAGACTAGCGCTTAACATACGCGCGTCCTATGTACACACAGTTCAGCTGAGAATTAATAGCAAAAGGGCTACTCCGGAAGTTTATAAACATAATACGTTCTTTGTATTCTCAGACTTCCGGACGTGTGAGAGTGTACGGAGAGCTCTCCAAAAGCTTCCGCACACAAAGTGGTGTCCGTCAGGGATGCCCACTCTCTCCATTCCTTTTTAACTTTTTGCCTGAGTGAATGTCTGGAGGTGTAGACACCTCGGAATGATTGTGTTAAGCTAGCACTAAGTCCTTCCCCCGTCCACCTTTATTCTCTTCTTTACAATAAGGCTTTCAAATAAGTCATGGTTGTACGGCAGTGAAGCATCGGTGTTGAACACTGATGTCATGCTATCGATGATGATGATGAAAGGGTCTACTGGGACCGGTTGCGTGGCGTGTCCTTTGGGGTTTCCAGCCATGTGGACCCCATTCGGGGAGGCGAGAATATTCCATAGCCTTCTCATTAGCAGGGGTCCCGCCCGTCTTCACCATCTTGACCCATCGCTTGAGCTTTTCGTCGTCAAGTGTTCGGAGTGTAAAACTGATTTCCTTGGTAGATTGGTTGTACATACATGCATCAGCTGCTTTATCCTGACAGTTCATCTACTTGAGATAATCGGACTACCCACCACACGATGACGTACCTTATCAGGTATGTAACTTACGAAGGTAGCTTTAGCCGAATATCTAACGATACTTGACATCATCAGATCGGAGTGGTGAGTCTGCTATGACAGTCCTTTTGTAATCACGGTCCTTAAGCCCAAGCCTGACATCAAAAGTTATGCGTCCACTGACTTCATTTGTCACAATGTAAGTCATGTTTTATGCAGCTGCCAAGGTAAGTGAAAGTGTCAGTAAACTTAAACTCCTTAATCTGAACGCTGCGCGGGTGTGGGGAGTTATGAAGCTGCAAACTATGCTGAATCAGGGGAACACTTCCGATGTCTGGGCAGACGGATGATCATCAAATTACATGACGATGCCGTCCGCGTTATCCTATCTCACCATTCTTTCGACAGATGCCTAGTCCCTTGGATTTTATGCTTCCTGATAGTGTCTGTGACAAGATTGAACAAAGATTGAGGGAGGGAACATCCGTGACGAACTCCACTAGTTGGGGGTGAGATTGCTCAGTGGTTAGAGAGAGAGACTCGAAACTCCGTGGGTCGAACCCGACTTTTGAATCCCGACTACTATCTAGGCTTGGGCGACCTGACGTATCCCAGCCCTCGTGCTCCCTTCGGGTGGCATAACAGCTATGCACCGAAAGGGAAATTTTTGGATAAGAACCCGAATGCTACCGAAGTATGGGAGTGAACTCCATAAACAAGGCCTAAACTTCTTCGGTATTCATCGCCGGGCAGGTATGTGTAGAAGGACCGAGCTATCCAGCAGCCGAAGGCTTTTTTGAAGTCAAGACAAAACTCCACAGCCGATCGGCGGGGCGCGGAAAGCCGCTGA
>NW_008751714.1:960388-969817 GCF_000715545.1 Opisthorchis viverrini
AGCCGAAGGCTTTTTTGAAGTCAAGACAAAACTCCACAGCCGATCGGCGGTGCGCGTAAAGCTGCTGAACCATCTGAATTAATGCGATGACGCACTCCGTAAGTGGACAATTCCTGGTATTCACAGAGTTCTCTCTAGTCGCCGTGTTACAACTGGAGCAAGGCTAACGCCCCCTTAGTTGCAGCAGCCGATTTTCCCCAGTGTGCCACTATCAGGCAGCTTTCAGCTTGATCGGCGGTCTTGCTGAACCACCTTAGCATTGCTACTGCCGCACTTAGTTGATTTTTCTTAATGGCCTACATCATTTAGAATACCCGGATCGACACAGCGGAGGTACCGTCCGGTAGCTCCCAGACTTTTGACCGCCACTTAGCACCTGCATCCAAAGAATAACAACGCTTATCAGAGTTGTGTCACGTCCACCCATTCTTGAGAAGGTGAAAACTAGTCTTCACTGCATTAGGTACTTAATGTTGGCAAGCATGCAATGATATGTTCGCGATTATTTGTCAGATTTTATGTTTCCACTCTTGCTTTGTGTCCTGGTTTGAAACAATTCCATTGGCCGCTTGCACTTGTTCAACTGGGTTCTTGACATGCATTGCAACCCTGGACAGCGAATTCGGAACCCCCCACGATTTCGGAAGTGTGTGCTTTTTATCCCTCAAGCGCCACTGAGCTACCATCCTGATGGACCTCCCCCATCTCCGTTCAATAATGGAGGTGAAATCCTTAGTCGCTGCTCGTCTAACCTACTTCCCTGTATCTGGGCGAAAGACCTCAACCAAATGAGTTGAGTCGACAGTGGTGTCCATAGGGGGCTCACAGTGGGTGTGGCACTCACAGAAGAATCTGCTTGTCCCCCTTTATCGCCATCTTGCACCGCCTATTTTGCCTTGTCTTGAGCGTGAAACCGACCGGAGGCGACAGGCATGATTCCGCTCGGCAAAGGGATGCGTGGACTACATCTTCACACTGAAATGTTAGAGAAGCGGCATGTGCATAAGAGCTATGCAGTCGTGGTGTACCTGGACTTCAAGAGTGCGTTCGACTCCGTCAACTGGTTCGTTCTTTTAAACACGCTTGGGTAAAAATTTTTGCCCCAGGAGTTCGATAATATCATGTGCTGTTTGTATTCGTACACCTGAAACTGTATGGGGAGCTCTCAAAAAATTCTACAAGCAGTGAACTCTTTCCATTTGGATTTAGTTTCATCATTGGTGGGATTATGGGTCGAACACTGAAGTGTCCGCATGACCCCGGTGAGCGAAAACTTTATTGACCTGAAGTATGCAGACGTACTGTTCTCATTTCTGAACAGCCGGAGGCGCAAACATTTGAAAAGCTGACCATAGTCATCAACCCTTTGTGTTGTGCTTCGCACGCACAAACGACGACTTCGTGCTACAGGACATACAGTCAGTGAGCACGCTTCTAACGATCCGAGGAGGGACACTGGAAGTTACAGAATTCTTTACGTACTCTTATGGTACTAAATAATTCCATAACTTCCAGTGTCCCCCCTCGGATTCTTAGAAGCATGCTCACAGACTATGTGTTCTGTAGCATGACGTCGTAGTTTTGGGGGCGAGATGGCCCAAGTGGTAAGAGCACGAATTTACTGACCGGAAGGTCCGTGGTTCGAATCCAACCTCCGCCTCTCGGCTTCCCCTGTCTAGGCTTGGGCAACCTGACAGTATTCCAGCCCTCGTGCTTCCTTCGGGTAGCATGGCAGCTAGGCACTGGAAAGATGCTACAGCTGAACACTTCTCCCTCTCACTTCTTATGGTACTATAACAGACCATGTAACGAGTCTCGCACGTATCTCATCTAAAAACTATGTGCCATGCATACACTGGCTCCAGCTTCTGCAGCTTCGATCACCAGAAATTTGGAGATCGTGAGAGGTACAGCCAAGCACTGGAGGCGATGGCGTGTTCAGTTATTCCGGAATTGGGTGGCTACCTCTAGGAGGCGATAGCTTTGATGCACGGGCGCCATTGACTGCGCGAGTAGGCCATTTCCGCCACTACCATTAACCATATGTGAGTTGAGTCCCGGGGTCCTTATCCATGCAGGCAGCAGTTGACGACCCGACCCAGTTTGCTGTCGTAAATTTGGAAATACTAGTCGCGTTAGGCAAGCGACTAACTGCCTTCACATTTCTATCGCAGAAGAATCTACCCCGAATCTACCACCAGACCACCTCTAAATGCGGTTTCAGTGTTGCTCATTGGGCTGCTCACTGTTGGCCTTCTTGGTATGGTTCCGGTGGACTGGCTGGAGACAAGACTACTTCTGAAATCAGGAATGTCAGGGCGGCTTTTGTCAATGTGCGACACCTATGGCACAAGCGTGCCGTCAATTTGTCTACTAAGGGCAGAGTTTGCACCGTGACAGTGCTTTGCATACCGCTTCATGGATCAGAAATGCGGTCTCTACACGCGCAGGACATACAGAAACTGTCAGTATTTGACCATCGATGTCTCCGAAGCACTGGTTAGGTCTTGTTGGAACATAGGATGAGTAATGCTGATGGTTTTAGGAATAAGGAGCTCTTCCGCGGTAGATAAATTAGGCCCCGCAGTTTACGCTGCTTAGGATATGTCCTTCACTTGCTAGAAGGATCGTCTCTCTCACAGAGCCCTTTCCGTCTAGCCCTATGTTGAGTGAAAGCGACTGAGAGGTGGACGGTGGATGACCCGGCAACGAATCATAAAAACATTAATCAGTAAACTCAATGTGGTGGACAGTTACCAACTCCCTGGAGTGGACCATCGACTGAACTCACATCAGACCTTTGACATGGTTTCGAAAATTCAACGATCTCCATCTCAGTAACCACTCACGCACATAGTGACGCGCTGTGATCCTGATGAAAAATCTCAAGGGGTTGACTCGCTTTCCTAATCCCGGCTGGTGGTGGACGTGCTTGTTGATAGGTCAGCCTGGTATGTTTCGTATCGTAACTGCTCATTTTGTTCCGGATGGCCATAGGGGTTACCCTGAGCTTTAAGGATGTCCACTGCAGGAGTGTTGTGGACACTACCATCATCATCAGCTTATTCATCTGTGCGTTATTGATGGTCGATGAGTGGAAAATGGGTCAAATAAATTACACACTGATGAGCTGACGGTTCTTCTGATGACAGTTTTCAGTGCGTCAAAGGCCAATCGTATGATTTGAACGGGTAGAGATACATGCAGTGTACAAGTGTGTGTCTTTGTGTTGTCCTTGAAGATTGGATCCTGCAATACAGCTTGGGGTGCGTTGCTAGGGTATCATAATACCCAGTGATTGTGAGTGGTTGCGGGATTTGTAGAATGCACGTTCCCATCACTCGTTTGAACAGTTGCCCTGTCCTGGTGTAGTGATTCTAGTGAATCCACACCAAAGTGGGGAAGCGCTGGACTCGAGGTTTTACTAGAGCTTCAGTGCGTCAAAGGCCAATCGTATGATTTGAACGGGTAGAGATACATGCAGTGTACAAGTGTGTGTCTTTGTGTTGTCCTTGAAGATTGGATCCTGCAATACAGCTTGGGGTGCGTTGCTAGGGTATCATAATACCCAGTGATTGTGAGTGGTTGCGGGATTTGTAGAATGCACGTTCCCATCACTCGTTTGAACAGTTGCCCTGTCCTGGTGTAGTGATTCTAGTGAATCCACACCAAAGTGGGGAAGCGCTGGACTCGAGTTTCTTACTAGAGCTTATTGGCTGTAGATATCCGCCGTCGTACCGAGACTAAAAATCCGCACACCTGAAATGCGAAGCAGGCATACGACCACCACTCCATCGGTGCCCGCTGAACATACTTGAATTCCCAGGTCTGAGCGGGCGTTTTCACGCTTGAGCAATGTAATTGGCTCGCTCAACGCCTCGAATGACAACCCAGTAACGTACCTTGGTTGTGTAAATTGGTTGGTCCGCCTGCCAGGAGTTCCCAGTCATCGACCCCCACCCGCTCTGCCACAACGGGCGTATGCAACCGATTAATGTTCCACTGAATGATATGATGATAAGTTTTCCTGATTTGTTTGGAGGTTGGGATGCTACCTGGTACTCAGCCTGAAGCGGGTCGTTTTATTGAGAAGTTTCATTCTCACCCTTTCACCCGCAAGATTAGGGCGAAGCACAGGATTCACTCTTACGCAGCTGGTGACGGCGGTTGTAGGTTGCCCACGTTTAGGATAGTCGGAACCATGCAAGGTGCATATATCGATGCACATATCGGTAGGCACCCTTGGCATACGATTGATATTTATTCGTTTTGGTAGACTGGAGCCTCGTCGTTCATGTAGCCTTTTTCGAGGATTAGTATGTGGCAGTTTAGTGAGAAGGTCCACCCTTAGAGTGACTGTGGCAGTCGCTGCAATGAGCCCAACACGATGGATCTGTTTCTGCGCCTCCCCTTTTGCCTTTTATCCCGGGTAGACAACTTTGCAGATAAGGGTGCTAACCTTTGCCATTGCACCGTCATTTGGCACTATGACGTTCCACCGGTACTTACAGCCGCTTATTCAAAATAGCTGATATGCAGTCACCCCTTTATCCAAAAAGGTTAGGGGATTGTTCGCCTATCTATGATGTCAGGATTCACCTGGGAGCGGTCCTCTGTCTGTTCCAGAGTACCTCCTGTCCTCTGCCACTGTCCTTGTGGGTAGCCATGAGCAGCGACATCAATGTTGCCACCGGCCTATCGCTGTCGTCCAACCATAGTTTATGTGAAAAATGCGGAAAAAAGAAAATTTGGCGACACGGATCTAATGTGTGGCAGTTAAGCATCCGTATCAAGCACTGATGTTATGCTGTGCATGATGATGGTCCAAATACCGGTCTGCGACCACTCTTCGGTGTCTTGACTTTCAAGTGTTGGACAGAATGTAACAAAGATCGCCACCGATCTCTGTTGGAGACTTTTTGCAACTTCACCAGCCAAGTTCAAAGGAAAGTGAACTGAACTAGTTTCTTACTTGTGGATAAGATGGGGGGGGGCGAGATGGCTCAGTGGTTAGAGGACGAATTCACTGACCGTTTGGTCCGTGTTTTGAACCCGACCTCTGCCTCTCAACTTTCCCTGTCTAGGTTTGGGCAAGCTGGCAGTATCCCAGCTCTCGTGCTCCCTTCGTGTGGCATAGCAGCTAGGGCCTAACAGCTGAACGATCAGTGATAGAAAAAAGAAAAATATGACGGGGAGGGAGGTCAGTGACGACCTACCACAAACAAGGGAAGTGCCCACGCTTACAACACCCTGTTAGACAGTCCGAATACAAAGTAACGGCATGGGGTACACTGACATCGGTTGGCCGCCATTTCGTCCGTTGTCCTCAGCCAAGCATGGGGAGGCTCGGGTGCGCCCCATGTCGGAAGGCGAACAGTGCCCAAGCTTTTCGTTTAATCCTTCATTCCATTCTACCATATCATATTATGTCCACATTTGGGTTTTCGCCACCCCGGGTTAGGCACGGGATGCAGCGCATATCTCGGAAGGCGGTAACACAGGTCCCGGCCACCTTAGTTTGCAATGCTGATGCATTGAGTGAAGTTTTGGTAGGGACAGTGGCGTGAAAAGTGCCATTCCTAACGAAGCCAACAAACAGGGTGTGGGCCCCGTTTGGAATTCGATAGCCTTTCAGAAGGTATTTTGCATGCCGTATCAGGCCGAGAGGAGTGGGAATGCCCAATAATTGCAACATCAGCCTTAGGAATTCATATTTGCGTTATAAATAAGAAATCAAGATAGGACACCATTACAAAAAACTGCCGAAGTGTCTGACTATCAGTCGAGCCAAAACAGTTTTCAGACCTAGAAAAGCTGTTGTCGCTGATTGCCGGAAACAGAAGCACAGTCCCAATATTTATAGTGACTCCGACCATGTTGAGATCTGAAACCTGACTTCCGATGAAGGTTCAACATGCGTGTAAGAATACCCACAATCGTTAGGTTAATGCCCTGATGGTTCACACACCGTGTTTTTGAGGCTTGTGTGCACCTGTGTATAGCCGGGGTCCTTGTGGTAGGCCCACTAGTGTGGTAACCATCCTGGCGTGGTCGCCAAAAGTGTAGTATGCACGCCACTGAAGCACCAAGGGACAATGATTTTCTGGAGGTAAGCGCCTACGACGATTTCTGTGGATGGAAAACAGAAAGAAAGATTGTCAGGAAGGTCAGATTCCTGAAAGTAACCCAAAACCTACTGGGACCCTAAGACTCCCCCAAAATCTCACTAGGGAAGTCGGCAAGCATCCAGGCTAGTCAATCACTCAATCAACTCAGCAAAAGCCGTTGAGTGTTCAGGCACGCCACAGAAGCACGACCCAATATGACCAGCTTTCAGGCGTTTCATAGAAGCACGATCGATGCTGATGGGTGTTCACTAAACACCTATCAATGTTAGAAAGTGCCCTTTATATAGTGTGGGCCCGTTGTAACTTTCGCACTCGCTTGCTGCAATAAAGTTGTGTTCCTTATCGGTGAGTCTTTTTCGGGCACCAGGCACTGAAGTGGGGAAAAGCAGTTAGATATAACAAAGATCATGAGCCGAAGCCCAGCAAGCAAGGTCATACATCATCAGTACTTATAAATCAACCAAACTGGCAGACACCGTATACTACGATGAGAATTACCGTGGAAGCACCGTTCTTCCGGTATTTCGTCCTCATTCTAGGTGTTTTGGAGGTATAACCAACAGACTAGCCAGAGGATTTCATTGTTTTCTTTGGAGAATACAGGATGAAAACTATCTTGTCCGAATGCATTGTTATGCTGAAGCAATCAAACATCACACTGGGCTTCCGTTTGAAACTGGTATATCGACGTTCGGTTCAGGTCCGTATGGTTCTCCGAGAGGTTGAGCTGATGAGTGCCAGCTGAACTGCTCTTCAGAGTGTTAAGCCGATCGCTCAAGACGACGTTCCTGTGAATGGATGGAGTTCTCGTCTTTTCCAGAGACCGTTCCGTTAACCCTAGCTATTCACCAGCGCCCTCTGTCAATTCTCAGGCTCCTCACTGTGTGTGCGCGATCGCAGTAGTCTATTGCTGGTATTATGGCATCAATGAGACCCAGGGTTCATTGGACTGGTCAAGCAACATCGGACATAAATTTTTAAGTCTGCGAGTATGGCCTCATCTTTTATCAATTGCCACTCAACTATCCTTTCTGCACTAGCGCCCGTTTAGCTCGGGGAGCTCCTCAGTTAACTCATTCCGGTATTGTTGGACTATAGACAGCGGTGAACTAAATGGCCTTGTATTTCCGAGGAAAAGTGTGTTGATATACGTGTCCACACAATAGTGTGATTAGAGTCAGGTTGCGTACTGCAAACTGAACAGCATGTGTCGTTGACTGATCGCCACATTTTACAACAGTCCCGGCCTGACTTGCGGTTGGTGGCCTGAGCTCTTCACCATCCCTTTGATGCCTAGTTAACAAGTAATATGTAGTCCACGTCGGCGCTTACGTCATTCTGAATGAGATATGCAGTGCGGTAATCACTTGTAGACGCTGGTCCGACGTACTTTTTATGCGACTGACCCATAGTTTGCGATAGCGGGTGGTTCGTACAGCATACGGTGACTCCAAACGTCAGTCCTGTACTTACCTGCTTACAATTTTTCCACAATTTTCGGCATTCAGGCTTCCTTTTAGCAACCGACCCAAGCTACTAAATGACCTCACACAAACAATAAACGCTACAGCCGAGCGACAGTTTGATGCTTATTCGACACCGCTATTGACGATGCAGCAATCCGGTTCATCCTCATAACGAATCCGAAGTAGGATAGACTGGTCAATCTTGAGGGGACTACCTTCTATATGGAGAGTCAGTATTGCGGGACCCAGCCTTTTGGCATGAATTTTCACCCTGCAGATTCCCTTGAAAGCATCCCTTTTATGAAAGAAAACGCCGTTGTGTCCAGGATGTGAACAACTGATAAGGAAGGAATTTATGCATTTTTTTCGGTTAGCATATCGCTCAGAAGGAACACTATTCCCATGAATTGGTATCATTTAAGATGAAATGGAAGGAGACTAGATACACTCGTCGGACCCCACATGGGGGTACTAGAAAAAAATATCCCCGTGCTCACGATATTCTCCTTTAACAAGCTTGGTGCTAATATGATATTGGCATTTTTTTGCATTCGTTTAAGTAAACGGTTCCATAGCACATTCAGAAAAGTTTTCCCACCTAGGTATACACAACATTTGGCGGCTGGTGAATTGGCTAAACCTCCAGTGGTACAACCGCAACCAGGTTGAAAGTATTTTGTTCTTGATTGTCTGAGTAAACGCATAGTGAGACCCCTTACCAACTTCGGCATGGTTGAAGCTAGGCTGACCCCCCTTTAGTTGTCACAAGAAGTTGTTTCCGGCAAACAGGCGGTAGTTGACATGCAACGATCATGTGCACTTTTCTCTCCCCATGCATATCCTTAGGGGCTTGTCAGAGGGAGGCTTTACTCATCTTTGAAGAGTACAGTTGGCCCGGAGTATTAATTTTTTAAGCAGTTCTCGTCCAACTGAGCCTTTGGATTCCAAATGAAATGGTTACTATGGAGGTATCGTGACATTCGTGCGTCCGAGGGCTCCTGCTGTATTTCTGGTTACAACCAGCTCAGTGTTACTCGTCTTTCAAGACTGCGTGACACTGCATTAACTGCGGCCTTTTCGCACGTAGCCGGGTTTTTCCCAGGGGAACGGTGACCACGAGATAAGAGTGTGCAACTGTTTCCGGATAATGCCTCCGTTTTGTTTATCGTGAAACTTCTCATGGTTTTTTAGTAGACTTCTATGCGCAACTCAGCTGCTGTAATGATTCGTCAGGTGGAGTGGGTCAGTTTTTCTAGTGGAGATATTGGTCGCCATACACTCCACGTTGTCATCTTAATTCCGGTGTCTAACTGTTATCGTGATAAGTGGTACTTAATTTTCAGATGCTGAGTCCGCTCACGGCAATTATCGATGAATGTCATGTGAACGGAGGAAGAGACTGGACGAAGAGACTGTACCTTACCGTGGTGTGACGGTTTGCGCACCTCAGCGATCCATTGAGCTATACTGGAGAGTGTCCCGCGACACTCACAGAGTCTTTCACACCAGATTGGTCAATGGTTAGAGGTCTGACGAACACAGTCTCCTGGCCCTCCAGGTTGGAGGTTGGGACATGTGTGGACTTGTTCCGTAGAAATGGTAATGCATTTGCATTTCCCGCCAAACACCGCTGCCTTGCGGTTAGGCTTTTGAGCCAAAGGCTTTGGTTGAGGAACCTAATCGTCCTCCTGTCTAGGTGTGGGCGCCCTGGCAGTATCCCAGCACTCGTACAACCATGACCTACACACCTAACAATATTCTCATGCCACATCGGCCGTCGCGTGGTGCCATCAGCCGGGTCGCCTTACTTGCTGCATACAGCAGGGCGGGTAAGC
>NW_008751714.1:972574-1002211 GCF_000715545.1 Opisthorchis viverrini
CTGAGACGTCTTCAGGTGTTCGACAATCGTTGTCTCAGAACCATAGCCGTGTGGGTTGGTGTCAGCGAATCCGTAACGAGGCAGTTAGAAAGCGTGTTTTCGGTTGTGTAACGGGTACTTCCATTGAAGAATGTGTCCAGCACCAGAAGCTGCGTTGGTTGGGACATGTTTTACGCATGCCGAATCATCGTTTACCGAAAAGAGTACTATTTTCCATACCCAATTCGGAGTGGCGTAAACAGAGGGGTGGCCAACCCATGACTTGGCAGAGGAGTATGAAGGAGATCACGAAACGCTTGGGTGCTGTCGGTGCTACTCGCCTTCCAGGATGGGGACCGCGTGATCTCACTGTGCCGCTTTCAAATAAGTCATGGCTGTACGGCAGTGAAGCATTGGTGTTGAGCACTGATGTCATGCTGTCGTTGATGATGATGATGATGATGCGTAAACAACAGCGCCTAACTAACTTAGAGAGTTTTCACGCGTCCTTTATTTTCCAGTTCCTTACTCCATAAATGACAGCCAGGTGAAGCACACAGAGGGTTTGTCGTCGCTGTCGTTGATGATGATGATGATGATGCGTAAACAACAGCGCCACCCTAACTTAGAGAGTTTTCACGCGTCCTTTATTTTCCAGTTCCTTACTCCATAAATGACAGCCAGGTGAAGCACACAGAGGGTCAGTTTGTCGTCGCTGCGTAACGTGCGTGAACAACCTCAGTCACTCCCTCTGGATGAAGTCGACGAAGTTGGGAGCTCGTGACTTCGACGGTAATGTACTATCTGGCGTGAAAAATCTGGTCAGGCACCGTAGGAAGCATTTTCCAGGATTCTTGACCCCCAGTTGCAGCATAATCAGATACGATGAGCGGCGTGTACAGTGGGTCTTTTACTTACTCTTGGTAGGTTAATTAATAATCGTTCACCTTTCTGGTGCCTAGCTGCTATGCCGTGCGAAGTGAGCACGATGGGAAAGACATCCCTGTATTGGTCGAGCCAAGACAGGAGCAGTCGAGGTGCAGAGGTTGGGTTCGAACCACGATCATTCTGATCAGTGAGTTGGTGCGTCAACACCTGGGCTATCTCCAATACAAACTATGTGCACCCACCACTGTACAGCAAAGTTAGTCCTCTCAAAATATTCCCAATATGAGTTTCTACTGGGACTACCAAGGGCTTAAGGCCCATAAAATTCGATAAACTCCACGATCAACTTCCAATTCCGCGTGCCCAGATGCTCAACGTTTGCGCTCGAACGTTCGTGTTATGCTCCATAAGGAGCATACGTTAAAGAAAGGGAAATATTACGAATGGTGGTATTAGGTCGGATGTCTTCAATTCATTTTGCCACTGATAACACTTCGAACTTTACTGCAGTGCGAGTAAACAGGTACTCCAGTCTAACTGAACCAGGTGGGTAGGCTTTGCAAATTGGACCACGTTGAAAGGTGAACTTTCGACCCAGACGCACCCAAGCGGTCTCCATTAGATCTACCGAGAAAGCCAAACTTTCAGTACATATTTCATTGCCAGAGGGGTCAGTCAGGTCGGTTCGTGCATTTGTTACAGACACACCAAAATACTTGGACGGGGGATCCGACGAACATAACTATGGTGCAAGAAGGGTTGCTTTCAAAAATGGGAGCCATTCAGCAGCGCTTTTTGTGGTCCCTTCGCTGGAATACTTTCGTAACCAATAGCAGTAACGGTAGCGGCTTCGTGTGTACGAAGTTTGCCTTTGGTAACGTCAGCAAGCTACCGTAAAATAGAATTTAACCGATCTACTTTAGCCCCTTATAGTTCCAGCCGAACATAATCGAACCACGCGCTCTAGGAAATGTAGGCAGACCATCGAATCTTTGGTTGAGAGTGAATCGGCTAGCTACATTGATCAATGGAGTGGAAAGTGGACCGGTGTATCGCCTGATTTCATAAAATTGGAGTATCTAAATTCCATTGTCCTTGAGACCGTTTTAAAATTAGTCCCTCTCGTTTCGCGTTCTTTTCAGTGCGACAGGCAGATTAAGAAAGATTATGAGGCAACAGGTCTAGAACGTTGAGTAATTACGTATGTGCGACCCAGCTACAATAGGGTGAGTGGGCAACAGCGATCCGTGATACTCATACTCATTTACCTGTACATATATGTATAGCTAAAGTTATTTCGTACAATTCATGCCATTGCAGAACCTTTTCATCCGGCTCCTCCCCTGCTAGAGCTCAGCAGCTTTAGGACAGCGTGTGGTTTCCAACGTATATGTGACTATGCCACGGAGCCAAGGTGCATAATTTCGCTATTTCGATATCAGACTTTCTGAAATTTCCTACGGGGTAGGATAACGGGGCAAGGGCTATCTCATTTTTTGTGAAAGGAATATTCTGTGGCGTTTAGAGAAAATGCATTTGGCTGTTTGAATCTCAAAATAAAAGGAACCGTAACCTCACTCCAGCAGTCTGTTGTGTCAGCCCAGGACACCTTGCTTCGAAGTTGACTAGAATGCTAGTGGAGTTGTGTAAACTTGAAGGCGGCCTTGCATTCAGCTAACTAAATTCATTTAAACGTACGCAATCACTCGTGTACCACATTTGTTGCAGCATGTTAAGAGCTGATACTTCACACGTTTAGTAGCTTGAGTGGAATTTGTGCTCTGAAAGTGAGTACTAGGTTCAACAGCACTGATGAAGATTACGAATTTGTCCGTTCCTTTCCTTGTGCTGTTCGTTTCGTACCGTTCAAACATGAAAATCTAATGCCATTAAACTAGAACAAATGAGCATACATTTGTCTACTGCTTCCGGAATATTAATGCGTATGAACCCCTCATTGGTAACCACCCACAGAAGCATTCAGAATGGGTTCCAACGAGGAACAGCCTACACTGAATTAAATGGTTTCGAGTAGAGATGGGACGTGCTTAGAACTAATGTGAAAATGTAAAATAGATGCGCTGGTGCTATCCGGTGACCTGCGGATAAATTGCCCTAACTTAGGCCCTCAAACTCTCCATTACACTATGCTGTCCTTTAAGCTCCTCCGAAATGAGTTCCTTGCGAAAGACTATATGCCTTCCATTCTTTTGAGAGGGCCGAGGTAGACGAAGCAACTACGTGTCTTGCACCGGCTTAAGGAAAGGTCCGGTGTCTATGGATGTTTTCCGAAGCACAGCAGGGTGTGGTGGAATTAATCATTTCAATAGCAGTGTTCAACGCATAGTCTTCATTACGTGGAACTGACTCGTTTTGACGCATTACTGAGGTGAATCTGCATTTTTGTCGACCTAACCTATCCTCCGAAATGAACCAGCGAGTCTGTCTCAGATGAAGACCAAAAGGAAAAGCAATTATGCGACAGAGATACACTCTAACATTATAACAAAATGCTGAATGTTGGGAACTGGACGAATAATAAGTCACTGTCTTTTACACGTCCCAACTCAATCAAAAGCGCCTTCTTTGTGAACCCTCCGTAGGCTAGATTACGTCACAACCACAAAACCGAACGATGCAGCCGGAGAAGTCGACTGTTTCTGAATGGTAATAGCAATTTGTTTCCAGATTCACTGTCTTTGTGATGCTTCCACCTTGGAAGCAGTTTAGTCTTGATCGGAACATGACTGTGGCTTTTGCTTCAAGGTATGAAAGCATAGTAGGAAGATACGACACCCAGTGCGGTGGTTCATACCAGTTATCTAAAGCCTGTGAGCTTCTTGTCGTGTGCCACGAGTTGCAGCTGTTTGGGGAGTTGTCAGGGCACGCAATCCTGTGGAAATGTCAGATACTGGTCTGACTTTATTCAACCAAGTTTACGGCGATTAGGAGTTTCAGTACTTTACACCTCTCTGGTCTAGAGCCAAAATAATCATTGTTCATCTGTTCGTCAGCTTTTAAGCAGCATCAGGAGCACAAGAATCATTTTGTCGGCAGGCTTGACCCAAACTGATTCCTGAACCCGATGTTAGCTTTAAAAATATTTTAGACAGATCGGCCGCAATTTGATTGCGTTTTGAATCGCACTCGTGCTGATGGCCAATTTTTCGCCAGTATAAATGACATGCATGAATCCAATAAAATTCCCGTAGCATAATCAATTCCACGGACAACCGGATGTTCGCTACCAAATGGTCAGCACACCCGTCTGTCTAATATGCGTTTGATATTTTAGGCAAACACGTTAGGCACAGATACAGCCGAGAGAGAGTGATGGATCTGTGTGAGTGATCTGGACAATTTATTCCCCTGAAAAGGCAGGTGGCTGGGTAGACAAAAGGTTACATCGTCCAGTCTGCGGTATGAAATTCATTTTCGCTTATTGTTGGACTTTAGGAATGAACAGAAGCGGACACTTCTATGCACATCATGCACATGGTTTGAATCAGATTTCTGGATTATTGTGAAATACTCTAATCTTGTCGGCTCTATGTTGAGAGTGAAGAACGTAGAGATGACGACCACGTAATTTCACATCATGAACAATCTTGTTAGTGACAACCAGACATGTTCGAACAGTCAGCACGATAATGTTCATATCCAGACAAAGTGCCTCATTGTCCCCTGCTTAGTCTGGTAAAATAAACCAATGAGGATGCATTTGGCTGCTGGCCTTTCACTTGTCCTGACAGAATGAACCAGAAATTGCACACTTAAGTCCGAGAAACAAGTGAAGGGTGCAGTTATTCGAGCAGCTAATAACTGATTCTGACAAATATGATTACAATATCTGTGCAATGTGTATATTCCGCCCGTAATCATGTGAAATTAGTGTGTCACAAAACTGATTTCACACAAAGTTTACCGATGGACAACATTCAACTAAGTAACGCTTCTGGAAGCGAAAATTTTGCAACTCAGTTATGCCTAACGTAGAAATAACTTTGAGAATAGAGCTTTAAGCAATTCATTTAATTTTGTTCTCATGAAGGTTAGAAATGTTTAGCCCTGTTTGTTTTAGAGAGTGAACTAAAAGACAAATCTGAAACAGCTCTCAACTATTTATCCGCGTTCGAAAAAGACCCATTAACAAAACGTGCGGGCAATATGACTTGCTTAGTCGTCCGTTTGATGCAGTCTGGTCCCCTGCATGATATGTACCACCGACTTATTTATGGAATTAGTACAATAGAATAAGAAGAATAGACTGTCCATAAGTTGATTTCGAACAAGCCAAGGCATTACTATCAACATAAAATGGAACAGAGAATGCGCCTTTTTCGGATCAAAGTTTTTCACGAGAGATACCAGGGATCGGCAAACAACAAGAAGACAAGGGAGGCCCCTAATTTTACGTGATCCGTTTCCTGCATGTCAAAATTTTGTGCTACTGATCAAGAGTTGTCTTTAGGTATTAGTGCGCTTTGCAGTACCATGTAACTCTACCCACATCTATATCTGTGTTGACTAGAATTAGCGTCTTTTCGTTTTTAGGTTTCTATCCCCATCCCCTAGAATCTGGTACCGCACCCAATAGATCCCGCCTGTGAGGAAACCTCTGACTTTAGTGAGTGCTTCCTGAAACTTTGGTTAATCGATCTCGTCATCAGACTACTAAAAGACCGATTACTCACCGAGCAATCGTCCTATGGTAGCTGAAGAAAAACCTGTCTATCTCACATCTCTTCCCTTCGAACAATCCTCCACCGCATGCTCCGTGATAAAACTTCATCAGCTTCCATGCTGATGGTTATCTCTATAACTAGGTGTTTTACTCTGGTCGATGCATGTTCCATTTTCTTTAACAGTGGTCATAGTTTTGCCATAATGGGTGATCGAACAAGTCAGAAGTGTGGTGAGACAAACCACATGATGTTTGAAAATTTGACTGTCCAGAATGGCACTTACAATGTACAATATTTTGAATAGCTGGAAATAAATAATTCAGTGGCCCTGCTCACAGGAACCCTTTAAGAATATGCCTCGCATATCCTCTCATATGAGACGGTCATGTAGATTTGATCACAGAGATTGCCACCAGGATGTGGAGTTCACATACATTTGATGGATACATATGGGGTAGATTTCATTCTCACATTATCACTCGATTATACATAAGCGCGTGAAATGTGTACTGGGAATATTTCGAAAAAATTTTCAGCCCAAGCAATGGGCATAAACAGGAAGCACCAAGATATAATAGCCTAGCTGAGTTCATAGGGCGATTTAAATGCAATAGATAAGATGGTCGTTTGGTAGTCTCAGCTATTGGAATGTGCGGAGTGGAGAATATTCTAAGTAAGTTATAGAACTGCAAATAAAGCAATTCTATGGTGGAAAACTGAGTAACACTATATATGGGAAGTCAGATTTCTGAAAGTAACCCCGGAACACCCGGAACTCATTGAGACCCCGAAACTCCACCAAAATCTCAATAGGAGAGCCGACAAGCATCCAGGCCAATCAATCATTCAACTAACTTAGCAAAAGCCGATGAGTGTTCCGCCATGCCACAGAAGCATGACCGAATCTGATCAGCATTCGGGCATTTCAAGGAAGCACGATTCATGTTGATGAATATTCACTAAACGCCCATCAGACAGCCTGGATCAATGTCAGAAAGTGCCGTTCAAATAGCGCGGGGGCTTTGTAACTTTGCACTCGCTTGTTCGGAATATAGCTGTGTTCCCTCTGTGAGTATTTTTTCCGGCACTGGGCACTGGAGGGGGATCAGCAACAGATACAACAGATTGGCAAATCAGCAGATATAACACGCTAACAGCGGGTTTACCCCTATTGGGAATCACCACCAGTTCGCATATCACGAAAACCAAGTCTCAAACCCGCTACTTTTCAGCATAGATTGGCCCACTTGCAGGCACTGGGCACTGGAGGGGGATCAGCAACAGATACAACAGATTGGCAAATCAGCAGATATAACACGCTAACAGCGGGTTTACCCCTATTGGGAATCACCACCAGTTCGCATATCACGAAAACCAAGTCTCAAACCCGCTACTTTTCAGCATAGATTGGCTCCACTTGCAGATTGAAATCTTATTAACTTTATCAAATCTCCTCACACCACCAATACACTCATCTGGGAAATGAAAAATTAGTTGCTCTAGAAGACGCTTTTGATAGATATTCTGCAGGGTTTCCCAAGGCTGAAAGTAGATTGTATTGCTCACACTTCAGATCCGAGCATCTCTCAATGATGACCTTTGAGGAAGGGGGGCTGTTGTTGAACTCTCCTCTTTCTTTTGGTGCTCCTTTTGAAGTCAGAGAAAATTAGGTTAACCTATAGGGTTTACTTATTACTATACAATCCTACTAATATATACATGTTTCTGTGGGTAGATTTTTTCTACCTCTCACAATGTACTACTTATTAGTATGATCTTTCTCGCATATCCCGGTATCATCCGGTCTGCGAATGAGTCTGAGGACATCTGATTGCATCAAAAGTTTTTGATTTGTCTTCCTTTAACAGAAATCAAAATGAGGGTGTACCGGTATGCTTCTAATTATCACGTTCTCCCTCAAACACGGCCATTCCAATCTCCCTCCCCTATACCAACCCTGAACCATTTTGTGGCTCAGGAGTGAATTAAAATCCCGTTGCGTGGGACCGATTCTCCTCGGCGTGGTCTATTGTTGATTATCAAGTCCATCGGACATCACAAAAGTCCATCACACAAATCCTTCAGCGACTCTCCAGCTGCCAATCCACGCATCTCTTGCTGGTAGATGATTTTAATGCTCCCTAGGGCTCCTTGATGGAGCTCCAGCGCATCGGGTCCAGTGGACATTTTGCATCAGTGCTGACCAAAGTTGTTCAACGGAGCGCTTGTACCCAACAGACACTTTGCAGACCAACTACCATCCCTGCTGGATTTGGTTATTACCAACGAATGAAACTTCGTTGATCAACAGCTAATTAAGGCTCTACTTGGAAACAGTAACCACTTCGTGATGCCTTTGGATTTCATCTGCTACTGGATCGGGAATCCGGAGCTTCAACCGTGGATTTGAAACCTCTGCAATTCAGATTTCTGAACAATGCATATCTTCCTTGACCAACGTAAACTGGGATCAGTTTAAATGGAGGAGGCGTATGTGGCCATTTACGAAGGAATTCACGAGGTTGACGCAGTGTTCTTCCCAAAGAAGCCAGTGTGCAGTCGAACTGACCAAAAGGAATCAGCGTCTTCTGGAAACGAGGTCCCAACTCTTCTTCATCAAGATAACTAAAGGAAGCACAGAAGATGGCTTGACATTTCGTAAAATGCGGAACCGCTGCGAATCAGAAGTCCGCCAATGAAAAATACAAAAAGTCAAGTCGCTCGGCAGCTACAAGCCTATTGACTTCATTAGCATACCGTGCAAGATCATCATCATCATCATCATCATCATCATCATCATCATCATCATCATCATCACCATCATCATCATCATCATCATCATCATCGTCATCATCATCATCATCATCATCATCGATAGCATGACATCAGTGTTCAACACCGATGCTTCACTGCCGTACAACCATAACCTATTTGAAAGCCTTATTGTAAAGAAAAGAATAAAGGTGGACGGGGAAGGGACTTAGTGCTAGGTTAACACAATCATTCCGAGGTGCGTACACCTCCAGACATTCACTCAGGCAATCTGGATAGAAACTGACAACAAGAACCCCACTGACATCGGTTGGCAAACCCTCTACGGATCTCACTAAAGGTTTGTTACTATCCTTTGGAATATAGACACCCACAGTCAAATCACCATTCTTCTCCACGTCCAATTTTATCCTCAGAATCCCAAACGGTGCCGGGATGATCAGACAATTACAGCGCAAGATCAGTTACTCTGAGCGACATCTTGACTGTCACTGAGGGGAAGAACAGTTTAACTGTTCGATCTCGGAATGGTGACTCTCATCTTTTAGGGCGAACACTAGCGAGTTCGCATTTTATCTGTAATCGCTTCTATGTAAAAGTTTCGTTTTCTGCTGTATGTTCACTCTGAATATCAACCTGTGTTTGACAGTTTGGAAATGCTGTTAGGGTTGAGATTGCCTTCCATTACTTGCTTGGGAATACTGAATCATTTGCGTGGGGACATCTACTGTCTGGCCGACAAAACTGATTATCTTGCACAGTTAATTGTGAGGATTCTCCATTACTTCTATTATTACTGCAGCGCTCGCTTCGAAGAAAAAAATGACAAATAAGGTCTTAGCGAAATGCACTCGTTTGCATACTGATTCGGTTTTGACGGGAGACTCACCTGGAACCCGCCTGGATCTCTGCTTTATGATGAGTAACTTTCAAATTAGGTCTTTTGGGGGGGAAGGGCAAAGAACGAAGATCATCAGTTTGTCATACAGAACTATACAGTCACATAAAATAAGGAAGAATTCATCAAGTTGAGGGAGTATTGTTGTCATTGGACGTCCTTCAAACCTTGTCTGTGATGTTCAGGTTTTTCACTAAAATAATTGAATAATTCCGTGCAGTGACTCGTTCTTTTGGTCCATTCTTGGGACGGATAGTCTACAAAGTTCAGTTGGATATCAGCATTTCCATAAATTTCTCGAGCCTTTCTTCTTTAAAATACGATATGACGAACACAGCACATTGACTACTATCAGTAAATGATTTTTTACGCCAGACTTACTGATTGGAGGGTTGCGAATCACTTGTTCGAAGACACGAGTGTGATCCCCAAACAGGCGGCTTCAGGTTGACTGCTGTCCCGAGTCCTTACTATCTGCATGGCAATAATTCAGAAACAAAGACGTAAAAAGCAACGTCGATAGTTTAAATCCTATTTTTCCGGATAAGGTGTTGGAAAGTTGGTACGATGAGTGGAGGCAAAAACAGAGAATACTCGGAATTCCCCTGATTGGCTTGAACCTGATGGCCTCAGTTCGCAATGGTTGTTCGACGCTTTTAGTGCAAAGAACTTACTCGGAATTCGTTACGTTGTATCACACTGTACTACTCTTTTAGCCCAGTTCAAATCACACCATCGGATTTTGTCATGCGGGAATGCCGTCAACAACGGATGAACAGCTAATTTTAGATGAAACGTGTGCGTACAATTCGTCGGCGATATGATTTGGGTACAGGTGAGTGTACCGTCGGAAATTCAGATGAACTGATTGGATCATTACTTAATACTTTCCTTATCTCAGATGAAACGTCAGTATTCGCGGCAGAGTATAAAGTTACAGTAGAAAGGTAGCCCGTTCCAATCAGCTCACGAAAAACGCTGACCAAACTCCGTCAATATTTTTCTGGACGGGCGCACCTGCAATTAAACTATTCTACAGAATACAATGTAGCTTTTCCAACATGTCACGCTAAGCCATGTGCTTAACACAACATTTTGTTAATCCAAGTCTCATCCAAGTCCCAGGCTGTACAACCCATCACTCTATCGAATCCAAACGTGCTTAAATCGATAATCCTGCTTGATGCAGCGAAGATTTTTCGATACTGTGCAGTGCGAAATATTGAAGCACAGTCTCTCGCTTGTCACCGTTTTATGTACATTGAAAGCAAATAGAGAAGCCCATTTTAAACAAAACACCGGAGGTGTTCCCATATGAGAAGGCAGTTGGGATTCGAACAAAGATCACTTTTGTTGATTGATTGATTGGCAAACCAGACTGATTTGCAAATGAGCGTATTTCTCGAAAACAGTGTAGTTTGGGTTCAAATAGATCTTAAGGCTGACGGAAACTCGGGGTTGCGCCTACTTGATGAGCCCCAAGAAGGGTGAAACCGGTCGTGGGCTGTCGAAGAGTTTTCAGCAACCTTGTTAGTAGTTTACCTTGTGAAAAAGTCACTTTTATTACGTTCGTCACTGAGTCAGTTGTTTATTTAGCTTGAAATGGCTCGGCGGTTAAAGCACGAAATGACGTGGTTCGGAATCTATATTGCTTCTGAGCTTGGACAGCCTGGCAGTATCTCAGTCCCCGTGCACCTTTCGGATGGCTTGGGGAAGGAAGTGGTTACAGCTGAACAGTTATTATTTTTATTACAGCTGTTTGTTGATGCATAACAAAGGGAACCCTCTGTAGGTTCCGGTACTTCCCGGCCCCGTAAGGTGGTATTATACTGCAGTTCTTCCAAAGGCGCCCATCGAGTTGCGAAAAACAGAGTGGTAAAAAACGAATTTCGGTTTAATTAGCCCGATAAGACATCCAAACCTTCATAATTCACCGACGGGGCCTTGAACGACAAGTATTAACTAGCGTTGTGGGAGTGTGTGAAACCCAGTTTTCTGAGACAGGTGCACCTGGGTATATTCCACTAGCGAATTGTGCAATTTCCACGTACCCGTGAAGTCTTGTGATAAATAGCCATTTGCAAATTAAGTCAGTGTCGATGGGGATGGCCAAAGTTCCTCTGAATTTCTATTTATGATATTATCATGAGCAACATCAGAATTGTTTCATTGGATGGTGAGGACTCAATTCGAAGAATCCCCCTGGGTGAGTTTTTGAAACTCCCAAATAAGGAAAGAGTTAGTCGATCCCAAGTGGATTATGATCGCTGCATACACCATTTGCCAAACAAATGTACGCGGGCAGCTGTGATGTGTATGAAAGTAAATTATGCTGTTGATAATATGAGGAGATTTGGGAACTTTCAATTATTATCTTGTTCTGTAAATGAAGGCAATCACATGCTGTGAATCCCGTGGTTGAGAATGAGTGTGCAAGTGTGAGCCAATCACAATGCTGATCAGCCACTCGTGATCTAGCGGTCCTGTGCAAACTAATAACAGGGGGGTCACGGATTCGAGACTCTCGGAAGTTCCGTGAGGTGAACACTGCTGACGATTCTTACTAAGGATGAAACAGCTGTACAATGCTTCCTGGCTAGTCAACATAAATTGGCTTCACTTGCAGGACGAAATCTAGATGAGTGGATTGCACGTCCCTGTATGGATTCCAAATTTCATTCCGTGCATCATCGCACTACTTTAGTGAAGGCCGTGTGCAGTCATATTAGGACCGACAGCCTGCACTTTTAAATTACGGATCTTGAAATACACTGCAATATGTCTCTCATGGGAGAACAGATGTGTGTAGTGATGTGTATAAAAACGGGGTCCACCGGAAGGAAGAAACACCAGGGCTTTTTCTCATGAAGCTGATGAAATCCCTTTAACAGACCGCTGCTGTTTTCACCCTTCATTGTGCTTCTCAAGGAGGGGTAATCTCCAAGATATGCTTACTATTGCCTCAACTGAAATAGGAGGCGTTAAAGATTACTACAAACAATAGATTCCACCGTTATCCAGTTGTTCCCCAGTTGATATCAAGTTAATTCGCGAACGAATGTATGACTCGAACAAGCAGAGCTGGTCAAGGCGACTACTAATTACCGAACTGCTAGGCTGGATTAAACATAGAGGGCAGTAAGTGGATTGGGTTGATCAGTGTGTTCACCAACAAAATGTAATGACGAGATTCATAATTTTCTAGTGTGACTGTGAAGAACAAGTGTTGGCACAGGCCAAGTGAAATCTGATTGCCATCCACAATGCTACAAGAAATAAAAAGCAAAGTTGGTTTACTGTTGGAACTGGTTGTGGAAACAGTCGGATGATTTTTGTGACGGAAAAGTGATTTTCACTGTCAGTTGCATGAACACGTGACCAAGTCTTTAGCATGTTCAGTGCAAACAAGTGCGTTATAGGACGATCACACCACCTGTGGTGACCTTGAGACAATACCATACGCTCTGTACATGTCGGACCAGAATAAATACACTACACAATTCATAAGTATGTGCAGGTGAAGCGCGTGGAAGGGTTAGAAAATATACTTCGGGCGAAGAATGCACCGAAAAAGCCACATTGAGGTCTGCAAGTGTGGTGGAACCGGTGTCTGACTGAACACGGATGCTCCGTCGTTGCGTGCATTTTCGTTCACACCACACGCAATCACACCTCGCATTTCAAGATTTACAAACTTCTACTCCTATCAGGAAGGAAGGATCGAAATTGCACATAGTAAAGGACACAGAACGCGAAAAGAATTTCTTATTATTCTTCACAAGGATGTATAGCTAAAGCAGCACAAGTAGACGTTAGTGATCCTTACTTTCGTCTACCAATCTCTTAGTAATTCCACGTAGAATGTTTATGTAATATGCTTGTAAAAGTTGGACGGGTCATCAAAGTACGCGTCATTGAATGAGGTTTTGTCAACAAATGAAAGATGAATCATCGATTAAATTTCATGAAATGCACTGCTAAACATGAGGAAATGTATTTTCACCACGTTGGCCTTTGTAGCAATTGATTCTGTCGTGTTTCCATCTGAAATGGATGAACGTAGGAACTGGCACTTTGGTCCATGGTTCGAACCACCCTCTGCATCTCGACGACTCTTGTCTAAACTTGAGCAACCTGGCACTATATCAGCCCTCGTGCTTTCTTCGGGTCGGGTGGTCACCTATGATATTCTGGTGAACAAGCGAATGTGCACTGACTGGATAGTCGCCTCAGACCATATGTTTATACAATCTCCAGAGTTTTCCATAGTGGACTCGAGTATACGGATCGGGGCCCACAATTGTCAGCCATGTTTTCTGTATTATTGTGTGACCATTCACTGTCCCGTTTCCTCATCCGAATTTCTCGGGGACCTTGGACAATCAGACTAGGCACTTCCTGATACCCATTGAATCATGTAAAGTTAAGCAAAAGCTGGTTCTTTCTGTTCTTACTTGCATTAACTATGAAGGCATCTGGTTCCACGTGGAAGGACATTCAAGCAAGGATCTAACGCATCGGGCGGAGATATCAGTGCCCTATCTTGTTTGACCACTGTACACTGGCTAGAAGTTTAAGCGTACTAAAGTACACGAGTACAACTCGCGTTTTCGAATAATTAGTCAGGTTATATGGATTTCCGTCACTAAGGTCAGGTTCCTGAAATTGATCCCGGAATGCTCGAAGCCTAGTGAGACTCTCAAACCTCACCAAAATCGTATTAGGGAAGCCGTCGAGCGTCCAGCCCCGAAAAGTCAGTTTTCGATCGAACGCTCAAGCAGTCAATCCATTCGGCAACGACTGACGAGTATTCGGGCATGCCCTGCAGAAGCACCGCCGACGGTCTGGATCAGCCAAAAGTGCACTTTAACTGTCGCGTGACCGCTTGTAACTTTTGCATTAGCTTGTTCGCCGCAAAGCTATCTGTTTCTTGTTGGCGATTATTTTTCCGACACTAAGGCTATGGAGCGGAAACAACAATTAGATACAAGAGTTTCTGTGCTGTACAGGCAATTTACGCAGTAGCCGAATAAAGCAACTGTGTGTGTATGGTCGTTGCCATCGTTCAAATCAAACCAGATGGACGATAGGGGAATACGGCACCTTGTGGACTGTGTGAGAGCAGTAAGATGTTCATATGTGTTACTCAGAAAAGCTACCAACACGAACATACCACAATGGTTTGCAACTGTGAACATAAGACAGTTGCCCAGGACCAGTTGCGCCCACTTAAGCCGCATCAATGTAGTTTTATGGATACTTATGCTCTAGTTACACGAGCTCAAGATTTGACAAAGACAAAGTCGAAATCTGAAAAAACTCAAAGGGAAGATAATGTATTCCAGCAGTGGAATGCACTTTCGTTTGTCGTACAAGATATCATACGATCGCATTTGTCAAGCAGAGAAAAACAGCCATCAGCAGCGAGACAGAGTTGCACCATGGTCATCCATAACTCCCCGAATTGCACTGCAGTAAATACCGCACATACATAGTTGGGCATTCTTTTCGTGACGTCCTCCAATGAAGGAATTCTAGGACCGGATAACACCGATAGACCCTACTCTAGATTTCGTACAGAGCACAGAATTCAGAACCACGTAATCCTGCCGCTGGACACATGCATGTTCCGCGAACCCAAAATCCTTCGATATCAGAACCCTCTTGTAGAGATTAGCAGCAAGACAAACCTGTAGCCTTTGATCACTAGTGACAACTGTACGCTACGAATGTACCTTTTTGAAATATCGGTTGCAGCATATTTTTAATTGCATCGACCAAACGAGTATGAATGAGTTAGGAAACTCCTACGCAGCAAAGTAAACAAAAGGGCAATGGACGAAATGAGCGACATATCAGCGTTTCAGCCCAGCTGATCGAGCTCACAAATCGTTGACCTGAGAAGTACTGTGCATAAAACCTGAGTACCTCATCAACAACGACACCAGTAACAGGAACATACGTCCAGTATATATCATCATTATTGCTAACCTGCCTGGAATTGAGCTCAACAGGGGATTACCACAACTCGTAACTAACACAGGCATCACAGCCTAATTCGGAAGTTTCGATAGACGATATGTTCATCTCATTTGTGGAGTCAAGGCTGCCACTTGGACCATTCCTCAAAAAGTTATATTTAGAGTTCCAAACAAACATTAAGAAAGACGAAAACACCAACATAGTCCCGAACAGAGATTCCAGATGACTTCAGAAAATAATAGGGATATTGCAAGTTAGAAAGAGAGATCACTCGTCAGCGGTTGAAACGACCTTTTGATTCCACTGGATTAACAGTTTGGAGGTAGCCAGTATCTAAAACAAAACAAATTGAAATAACAGACGAAACACACTCAGCAAAACTACCTTAGGGATTGGAATAGCAAAATAGCGGAGGCTACGAGTGGATAGAGTAGGTAGTGATAGATATAGTTAACGTGACCGATGCTTTGCGTGAGATTTTGTTCTACCGAAATGCCCATTTAAGTTTTACGCCAGTGGCTCTTAGCTTAATAAACACAATGCTTTCTGATTCAGAAGATGAAGTCTTTAAATAACAATAATAACAAAACTAACTAAACTTTTTCGATCAATTATGAAAACGGTTGAGTTAGCTATTATGCTTGGGATTCCCAAATGGCACAGACATTAGTGTTTGATACTGGAACGTCAGCACAGTCACACAGGCACTATTGTAAAAAAATTTGTCCTTTGGTCGACGAATGCACAACTATGACATGGAGACGGAGTAGGGGCGTTGAATCAACTAGTAGAATAACGATTGACGCAAAATGAGTAGAACTAAAGTTGAGGTGCTTCAACGAAAGGGAGGACCATGCTGGGCAAATTGAAAGCTGGGGGTATATCGAGCAGCACTTTAAGGTGTGCTAACGGACATTTGACGGGAATGGCATCATATCAGGTTTTCCGTCAGAATGATTGTTCCCCAACTGCTACGACAGATAAAGCACCCACAACTTGGTAGGTTAACGTAAATTCCTCGGGCATTATAACGGACTCGACCTAGGATCCGAATGTTCCGTGTAAGCTACGTCACCGCTTGTTGAACTACCGTGGAGGAATTTGCAGTGAATGCTCAGTCAGCGGTTGGCTTGCAGCCGGTCACGGATCAAACGACGGGCGGATCCGTGGTGTCTACGATCTCTTAAAAATGATGCACAAGGACGCCGGCTTTGCAGAAAAGAATCCAGTACTTTGAACGAATAAAAGGAAATGCCATTGTAGGAGATTGGGGCTTAATTTTCGTGGGGTTAGAGAATAAAAGCATCTGTAGGTTATAGGATAAATCCAACGAATTTCTGTCGTTTCAGATGGTACTACCAGTAAGAGTATTCCCGTAATTCGATCAGCACCCATGTTTCAATGAGAGATGGAACGGAAGTGCGTTAAAATTGGGAGATTTCATTCGTTGCTATCAAAGTATCAGGATAGAGTTCAGAGTTCGTTGTACCATCAAGAAGGGAATTCACTAAAAAAACATAACGCCTTTGCTTAAAATTCGCATTGCCGCACATATTCTTATGAGAAAGGAAAATAACAGTTTAATTTCAGCGCAACTCCCCATGGATGGCTCACACTTTTTAACGAGGAAGACACAATCACCTAACATGAGCCATATATGGTTTGTCACTCTAAGCCAAACTTTCATCCAGAAAACATGAAAAGATAGTGTAAAAATGATCCACTCCGGACCCTCGCGAACGTATAATCGCGAGATTACCAGAATATGCCATTTCCGAGGCTTCACCATATGTGTATTATTTCTTGATTGGGGCCGGATCTGTTGACTTCATCAGTGATTGGTCTACTACACGTTTTCAAGCCGTTTTAGTTTTAAGGATGGAGAATGCTCCTATAGATACATTCTTCCCTAACTGCGTTGCTACCCTGCACACTCGTGCTTCAGATTTCTCACTATCTTGGCTTAAATTCGATATCGCTCGGCGCGAAGAACATTTTCGCTGTATTTGGCAATGGGGCGTCCTATTCTCTCAGTCGACGAATGCTACCTGCATTCTCGGCGACTTTCTCGTTAACAGTAGGGAGTGGCTCCCATTTTTCCTTTCTATACGAATCCAGCAGATGGCGAGGTCGAGTTCTTTCCTGTCAAAAACTTCACTGCCCGCATTGCCGTTTGTTCGGACCGAGGTCCCGGGTCATGACGGCAATGGTATCCTAAACCTTGATTTTTTTTAATCTCCTCACCAGATTAAACTATAACCTGATCTTGCTTAACTGTTTCTTCAGACCACTATTTTATACATTTCACTGGCTCAAGTTCTCTCCGCAGTCTGGTTTTTCACCTCATCATATGCTATGACGATACTGTTCAGTTGATTGAGATGGCACCCACCAACATTTTGGCGATTATCGCTGGGAAGGTTGCCTCTGGTGGATCAGTCAATCCAACTCAGCCCCATCTTTCCGAACAAAGGAAGGAATCATCCTTTGAGTGGCTCAAATATGTACGTCCGTGAGTGGATGAAAACGGCCTGCACAAACGATACACGGCGGTACTTCAACATGAATGCGTGTGTTGCCGCACATCTGTGACCGATATCAACAAGGATAAATCTCGAAAAAGCCAACTGGAGGTCAAGCGTTTCTGGAGTTTGGGTAAAATTGTCACTCACAACTTTCGTTCCGCTTCATTTGCTTACATCTTTGACAAATCTGAAAGTCTCAGATCCCTGAAATCAGAAAAGCGATTTTTGAGCGAGGATCTTTGCCTATATATGTCCTTTAACTCCCCAGACTCTGCACCACTATGCCTCGCAGTTAACCATACCTTGCCAATTATTATCAATAGGGATATGCGTGCTTCCACATCAGAACACCACATTTCAGTTGACCTGCTCCAAAGATCGCAATTGCGCTCATGAGCTTCCTACAATTACACCACAGCTCTCGCACTAATTCGCATCTAGTAGTGTTCTTTCTTCAAGATGGAAAAATTCATCCGCCCGTCCCATTCCCGAATGTGGCTCCGGGTCTGACCACACCACATACTGGCCTATCAGCATTACCACCTTCTTGTCCGAAGTTCTTGAATCAATTATGACTGAACATCTCTTCTGCGGTCTCAAAGACAACGCCCATCTTTAGTTTGGATTCACATACTAAGTCTGACGGGGCGAGAAACTGTCTTACGTGTTCCAGAGTTGTTCTTGGTCTCCAAACTTCTTTGGTAAAAAGAGGATGGTTGCTCACCAAGGGCGTCTGCTGAGGTCCGCCACGGGTATTTGCTTGCAAAACTTGCCATGTACACACCATATCCATATTTGATCACCAGGACAGAAATTGCCTCAATTGTAACTCTACAAAGGTACCGAAGGATAGCGCTATTCCGGAGACCCCAAACATGAATGTTGAAGTTCCTTGAGGATCTAAGGCTCCTCCAGTAGACCACTTCTCTAAGTGAACGATTTCGCACCGTCCGTTAAATGAGTAGTGACTGACTGTAAACACTGGCTCTGGAACCTTAGTGGTGGGGAGAGACTTACCAAACAAGAACACAACAGCTTTGGTACGAACAAGCGAGTGCAAAATACAGTGGACGTCGCGCTACTTTAAATCACCATTCTGACCTTGAACCAAGACTGTCCGGTCGACGTTGAGCGATTGATTGATATCGCCTCTAAGCCGCACATAAATATTCGCGCGTCAGTCATCGCAGTCTAATTGTTTGAACGTTCAATCGACAGCTGGTTTTATGACCCACGGAAACGGCGCCTTCCGTGGAGTGATTTTTGCGGTTCCCAGTGAATTACAGACGTTTTGGGGTTATTTTCAGGAATCCGACGTTCTCACACTATACGACGGCGCATCATTCTTCGCCCTAATACTTATAGACATTCACTGTGCTCCGAATGTGCGATAAACAATTACCGCCCTAAGGACCAACCCTGTTATAATTCCTGACGAGTTTACTCATTGAAGTAGCATTCTACGCTACCAATGAGTTTCGTGTATTCATGTCCAACCATCCACCCTGATCCAAATCTATGCATTGGATTCACCACCAGTTCCAATTCCTCTTCGTTTGCACTCGTGGTTTACCAGTTTGTGCCAATTTATCCGGGTCTTCACTTAAAGGTCTTCGTGTGGCAACAGCTTGGGAGCTGTGTTCCAGCTGAGTCTCTTAAGTGAGATACTCGCATTATGAGCAGTGTATTACGACCGATAGTCCAGCACCGAACCGACGCACAAAAGTCTGTTGTGTTTTGGGAATGAATCCTGGCCCATCAGCGAATGCGCGTGACCGCGTGTAAAAACAACGGCCATCGTTGAAATTGGGGTAAAAGTGGAGAGCAGGGATATCAAAATGCGTCAAAATATGCGTAGTTTAAAAAATGGGTAAGACGAGTGGAACAACGCCTACCAGATCATAGTAGTTGGCCAAGAGCGTTTGTGAGGCCGTTATGAGCTGCTCGGACCGTTGCTTTTGATTAACGTAGGTGAGGTTCAACTCATTGAGTTTCCTTCTGAGACTGGCCAAGTCTACCAGAAGAAGAGAGCTCAGCAAGTGGAGACAAATTTACCTCTAAAAGAAGGATGATTTAGAACGTTGGAAAGTTGTCGAATTTTTTCCAAGGCAACAGCCATATTTTCTAGCTTTTCTTTTTCTGTAGAAGAGGGGAAAAGGGAGGAGTTTCTCTTCAATTTTCTTGCGACCTTAACCAAAAGTAAGCAATATGCCTATAGCCTACAATGGAATGCTACAAATGCAGCCGACAAAAATTCACCACGTATAGGACGTGCAAAACGCCATTCACAAAAATGTCTCCCTTCGATAGTTAAAAATCTATCGGATTTGAATCTTCGAGGAATATCGAATTGTCCACTTGAACGAGGATGTTTTCATGTAGTTGGAGCTGAGGTGCAGGTATCAACACGAAAGATTTCTAGAGGCTAGCAGTGTTATTTAAAGATTACTGAGAATTGAATATAAAAGGGTGTGATGTCGGGGATTTCATCTGAAGAACGATATCCAAAAAAGGTCCCCATTGTGAAAGGGAAACGAAGAGAAGCTCATTCAGAGGAATGAACCGTCATGTTATTATATGTCTGATTTCGAAAGTGTTCCTACTTACATTGCAACTACGGATTGCTCAATCATTCTGATATACAAACGGTCTGTTATTCGCCACTTTACCCAAACGGAAAAAATGAGTTTCACTAGGTAGAACGCAAACCAGGATAGCCGACCATAATAACTGCGGCGTGGTAGCTCAAGAGAGCGTGATTTCTTTTTCCAGTGTATGAAAATTCACCGGATATCAAACACAAATTTGTTTCGATCCGATTTCGCAATATCCCGGTGGTGAGAGTGCAAACTAACCGAAAAAAGTCTGTGGTTCCAACTCAACCCAGGTATCTCGACTGCTCCTGTCTAGACTTGGGTAATCTGGATGAATTTCAGTCCTCGTGCTTACTTTGGGTAGCATGGCAGTTGCGCACCGAAAGGGTGTTACGGCTGAACGATTATTTAAACTGATTAATATCCATGAACAAGAGATCCTGAGCAAATTTGCATGAGATTGGATTAAATTAAGCACCAAGCTGAACTCAGTGTGCTATTTTTGTGTCACAAATTTGGATGTAAACGGATAAACTAACCTAAATTACCATAGTATGCATTTTTGGTTCGCGTGCTCTTAGAACCGTTCGGTCGATTCATAACGCGCACTGTTTCGGAGATCAATATCTCCTAGAAGTGAAGCCCCTGACTCTCTTTGCTCATATATGATATGGATGTTGAAAGAGATAAAGAATTCATGCCAACAGTTGAAATTATATGTAAATGAAGAACCCACTTAGGTAGAGAATGGGAATCAGTCGTCGAAATAATGTTCTGGTTTACCAAGACAATGTTCTTACTCTACCATAAGAGATCTAGTCCTTACTACGATATACTGCATCGGAACGACGTAGATCAGTGCGTTAACAGCGCATATTGCAGGGCTTCGAACATGTCCCTCGCAAACAGGAATATGAGCGTAATAAAGTTTGCTCCTCAATTTTGGTGCTGGAGACAAGAAGGAGTAAGATGTGCGCAGACCATGTCGCCAAGCGCTGCTCAGGGAGAACTGTAATCCGTAACATGCATGTGGCCGGATCACTCTAGTGAAAATTCGACCAAAATATGTCTTAGAAGAGGTCTTCAGAGAGATGTCCTCTCAAACAGGACGATTAAATAACAGATCAGCAAAGAACACAAGGAGCGAAGTTCTACAACCGTTTTCTTCGAGCTCCTTTCACACTTTCTTACCCCCAAACTAATCGCGACTGCGTAACACGTCTTGGAAAATCCTTTAGTCATGCAGCTACACCCGAACTCCATGCATAGTCAACGTCAGAGTAACCAAATCGTGTTTCGCTACTCACGGAGCGCTTTCTCATTCCGTCTGTTTTCACATGGACAAGTTTGAGTGATAAGTGAAGGACTTGTTCCTTTGCAAACAAAATTTGGGCTAACGAGGTCTAACGGCAACAGCCTCGACCATGGCAAGTAGACGCTATGTTGTGACCTTGGAGGTGCTTGCAAGAAAACAGTAAATCACGTCCAATAACGCGTCCCGATTACTCGAGCGATAAGTTTCTATCGAACGGAAGCCAACCGAGCTATCGGTGAAATTATCCGTGTCCACTCGGACGGAAGATCGACAGTGTTCCTCAATCCATTGATATACTCGTCGAATCGTCGTACCAATGTAACTTGCACAACCATCAAAAGTGATTGAGCAGATTATCATGCAGGAGTTGAGGACTGACAGACTATATTTTGGACTAATTAAGGTAAGGAGCACACTTGCGAAGAAAACCCTGATTGGGGATTGCAAATTGTAAGTTCTGCTGACTTAATTAGCACTATTTTGATGACCTTCGATATGAAATTGCCCTAGAGTAGTAATTGCATAAACGGTTGTTTTTAAGCACTGTCAAGGTCGACTCTTTGGGTAGATTTCTCTGAGTCACATATCTCCCGGCAAAGTGTTCCAGAAACCCACCTTCTAAGGGGGTGTTAGTTACCAGTATGAGTTCTCTGTCTAGGGCTTCATTACAGAAGATTATGCTAAGCCTCGAGCCTATTTTCGCTTGTATTTGAAATCAACACAATCAATTGTCCGGAACAAGTCGGTCTCCTATAGACTAACTACTTTTTTCCACCGGCAGGTTCCCTACGCCGATCGATAACAAGGGAATAAAACGATCCATCAGTCTTTAAGTGTGAAACTAGCTGGTGGATAAGACTTGTTGAAGATTTCCACTGGTTATGACACATAGTCGGTTTCTTCAAGCACGGCAAATTTGTCTTCCATAGATCGTCGATACAGGCGCACTTGCTGTATGGGCCCTTTTACCGCTGATCATTCGAGTTTACTCACAAAAATCAAACAATGTAACAAGCACACTGCTATACCGTCTTTTTGTCTACACAAAGCAATGTCTAGGGTAGCTTGACAGCCCTTGATACCGCCTTAACAGCTGGTTTATATCCAATGTTTTAGTGTCAGTAATTATGGTACACTCACGTACACGAGGACAAATAACAGTTGTGCATCTGTAAACAACGAAGTTTAGCTGAAAGTCAGCCATCATCATCATAGATGCACACAGAAGAATTTTTCAGGCTAGAGGAGCATAGCTCCCTTCGTGTCAGCATGAGTAAATTAAGTAAACGGTTAGCGGTCGCACGATGAGGTGGGAAACCCATATATGCGATAGGTCAAGTGAGATTTTCATCCGTGCGTAGTTTCGGCAGACGATAAAGTCGCAGTATGCGAGTACCGGTTGCCTCCACTTTTTCGTATTCCGAAGCCGTAATGCGACCTGAATTTTCCAGTCTTTTGAGATCCAGCTGAATCTCTGTACACCGCAGAAGCTCTAAAAAACCAACGACATGCTCCGGGGGACCACTTGATGCACGATAAATGTCACTCCCCGCAAGACAATGGAGGGTTGACATACACGTCCTTCGGCTGTATTCATATACGCGTGAAGGGACTGTTGCCTAAATGAATTAACATTCTACTGGGTGTTCTAAGTAAGGGCGGATAATATAGTGTCCTACACTCACATTGGTCTACTTGCTGATAGACCGAGAAAAGCAGTGTTTCGATACCTAAATGCAATGATTTGTGAAGCGTTTCTGCACACGACAGCGTCTTATTGCTAACCACGAGGATGTCACCATCAAACTTCATCAGCTCATAACTTGTAAACAAAGCCACGCCCAAACACCTGGACCAGAGTACCATCATTATCAGAGACAGAAATGCAAAACAAACTAACGTAGTATAGACTTTTCGTTGTTCAACGGAATTTCATTTCAACACAGATTTTGCCATTTTTTTATGACTGTTTTTGGTCCAAACCCCATTCAAAGTATTTGCTTGTAACCTTTTTATTGTAGCAACGTACAAGGAATTACTCGAGGAACCATTCAGAATGGGAGACCGTATTTTCACGGAGGGTGACGGAGAGAGGGATATTATATTAACAAGTACCGTCCATTTGTATTTCCTCTGGTCAGCATTTCGTCAATGAAACACTAATTACTGTGCCAGCTTACACTGGGACGAAATCTGCGATTACGGAAACAATCGCATCGCACAACATAGTTGGGAGCGTGTATTTATTGGAAAGCATTTTGTCACGTCATTGTCGAGCGATAAGCTCTCTCAACCATCAGAAGAAAAAAAAGGCACCCAGAGCCTGTTGATTGCGGCAAACATCTTCACCAACTTCCTGACTACTTATGCGACTTGAAGTAGCGTCTAAAAGTTTCGGAGAGCCTGGTTGAAGCTGCGCACAAGCATCAAAGTGATCCTCCGCGGGAATAACAAAAGTTCATGGACCTCAGAACCTTACTGCCAGAAGAAAATCCATGAGCCATCATTTTGAAGGTAATACAAAACATGACATTTAGTAGACTATACTGTACAAATTATCAGCAACCATCTTACAACATAAATTATAACATTTTGAACTATATCTGCCTTAAAAGACTACAACCCCAGCATCGTATTCAAAGACGGAAAAAGCCGACATTCAGCGGCACAGCGGATTCATACGATAGTAAATGTGACTCACAGCCAAGTTTGGTACAAACATCCTTTTGTTCGTCCCTCACCACCTGACCTTAAATAACCCAATTTCAGATTTAGCTGACGCCTGCAAGACCTAGTCACCAAAGGTACCGTGCATGATTTCTGCCACTATCTACCTTGATGAACCAGTTGTCCTGTCGGGGTTATGGCAGTGGATTGTGCGGATCAGCTCATCCAATCTGGTGACTATTCTTACCTTACCATTTATCCACATTGCAATATCAAATGTTTAACCCTATTACAACAATGTGCATCATTCGCCTAAAAGGATAACTAACAGATGAACTCGATTGTCATAACAAGTGGGAAAGTTCCGCGAAATTTGGTGATATCAGTCACAGAGGTGGTGATTCCACAACGAATATTGCGACAGACGAATTAGAGAGACCACTCTTATGGACACGACTGGCCTGTGATGGATAGATCCAAAAAATCATAAAACCATTTGATATGTATCGTGAGCACTCAGCTTAGGCATCTCAGTGGAGTGGCATCTAAACAGTGAGTTCTTACTCCTGCCCTAGTGCAGATGGACGAAGTATGAATATCTTCAAGCGTGCCCGATAGTCATTCGTCTGTTTCGAAAAGAAAACTGATTTCATACATACAGTATGTACCCGACGACATGTCTCAGTAAAGCACAGAGAACCGAAGATGAGGGATTGAAGATAATATCCACAGGAAATGTATTTCCCAATCACACTTCGGTATCATACTAAATACACCTATCATAAGGTAGGAAAATAGCTTACTGAATTTGGTAACGCAGTATAAAAAATTAGGACAAATATTAATACAGTAGGACAGCTAAATCATACAACACTGCTGTCACGTCCAGACTGTCAGCGTTCGGTTACTTTCAACGTACAGTACGCTACAGAAAAGGAATTCTGTGAGGCGGATAATTCCTGTGAGAAAAATCAAGTGTCCCGAACAGTAAAGACAAAGAAGTGTCAAATGTATCTGAGGTAGACGAAGCGTCCTCAGAATGCCCATTGATATACTTCAAATTAGAGAGACACGTGAGTAGGTCTGGAAAGCCTTGCAACGTCACTGGTATACAAGCTACCGCGAAAAGCACATCATTGCTAACCGATGTAATCAATAAAACCGGGGAAAGTATAACACCAGTGTTCAACTGAGGCTTCACTGCCGTACAATCATGATTTATCTAAAAGCCTTATTGTGAAGAGAAGAATAAAAGTGGCCGGGAAAGGCACTCAGTGCTAGTCTACCACAATCATCCTGGACACCCGTTCAGGTAATCTGGATAGAAACCTACAACAAAAACGCTACTGACATCGACTGGAAGTCATATGTTGCAGCACACAAGGCGCAGTGAGGATCATGCAGTTCTCATCATAAAAGGCGAGTCGCACCGCAGATACGCAGACTTTTCGTTGTCTCTTCGATACCCCTCTGTTGGGTCCAGCGTTGGCCACCTCTGCCTGTCACTCTGAATGGGGCAAGGAAACAACACTGTTCGGAAAACGATAGTTAGACATGCTCAATATACGGCCTAACCAACATGGCTTCCGGCGCTGGATACACCCTTCGATGGAAATTCCCACTGCACAATCAAACATTCGCATTCTAATTGGCTCGTCAGGAATTCGCCAACGGAAGTCAACCCACACGAGCTACGGTTCTGGAACAACGGTTATCGAAGACCCGAAGACGCCTCAGTTCCGCTGCACGAACAAGCCAAGTCTCACAAACATACAACGAAACGGCCGGTACTTTAGCCTGGTGCACTAACGCCATAGGTGTCTCAAATCAGCAAGCGCGCCCCATCTTGCAGATGAGTGCATGGACCTAATCTGTCACACTACAATCGGAACTAATATAACTTCCAAGATACGTAAAACACTCCACAACTTCGATTGCCCCTCCCTTCCCCTTAGTTATATGAGACAGTCTTCTGTTCCCAAATGCAGGCAAATAGATTGGACAGACAGTGACTTAGGGCCTCAGTCCCATCGTTGAAAAACGCGAGTGGGAGATCATCCGGACCAGCAGCTCCGTGACCCTTGGAAGAACTTATGCAGTCCTGAACCTCCGAGGTTGTAGGAGGTTCAGCGTTCAGGATTCTACGTCAGCTGTAGGCTCCAGACTAGTGGTAGCCGGTAGACACGAAATGGTTTTTCGAAGTATTCGGCCCACTGGTGGAGGTGTTCTTCTTTATTCAAGATGGCTAAACAGCTCTGATACTTCGCGATTTCGTTCACAGGTGGTTTCCGGAGACTGGCCGCTTAGATCAGCTAAAATAATCTTCGTGCATTCCCGGCTTCTAGGGTCTTTTTCATTTCCTTAGCCTTCCGAGTCCATCGGGCTTTATGTTAAATAAAATCTGATGCTATGACGAGGGGAAGGTTGGAGGATATCAGGCAAAACAACCATTGCCTAAGTAGTTCGATGTGACTTTGTGCTTCGCCAATCTGCTAGGACTTACGTAAGTGCACACGTACGTAGTAGGTACAGAAGTTCGTTTTCAGAAAAAAGTGGTAAAACCGGGACTTTAAAATTTTGTCCCCCAAGTAAACACGTGTCTTCCTTAATATAGAGCTTTCCAAGCTAAAGTACTGTTCTGGTTGAAGATTAGAACTTTCTGCATCCTCTTAGAACAGGCCAATCTCCAGCATTCGACTGATCATTTCAGATGGCCTCTTCAGAAGGCACACCCATGTGAAGACAGTTAGAACATGCAAAAATTACGCCAGAAAAGGATACTTACCAAGGAGAATAATTTCAACCTTAGCTTTGGTAGACATTGAGTCATCATCGACAAAATGTGGGTCCGCGTACTTTTGAAGTTCTGTCACTTGAAGAAGTATCGTGAGTTGGAACGTCAAAACTTACACCGAGAAAACATTTTTGATATCATTGGACGCCTTTCGGCTGCAGCTACAGCAGCATGCGCCGCAACCATGTTGTCAAAGATAGACTATTGGAAAAAAGTCACAATAAATTGGAAATTACTTTTTTAGTCTCTGGTGCACTGATGAATTTACTATCTCGTCCAACAATCACATCTTCCAACTTCGACAGCCGTAGTTCCAGCAAATCGAGTGTCATTGACTAAAAAAGCAATTACTTCAGCCGACTCATATCAACCTATAGAGGCGAATGATAACAGACTGAGTAACATCTGAATGGTATATTTGACTTTAAAACAAGAAACTGACAAGAAGAACGAAAGTTAGCTACGTAGAATGTCACTAAGTGAACGAGAAGATCATCCTCAGCGCTGAACAGTCGGTTGTGGAAGACGCTTAGGTTGCAATACCACATTTGAATCGTAAAAACAGTAAGTTGTGTGGGCAAAGTACTCCGGGACCTGATAGACGGGTAGTTTGTGCATTGTTGCCGTGGAGCTTGGTTGCGTAGGCTTGTTTGGTACACCTATAAATGTATGAAAGTAAGTTGAAAATACAGTAATACGCCAACTTGGATTCGAAGTCGTCGACGGAGGTGTTTGGTTGCCGATATTGTCACTCCCAACAGTTTGGGTCAAACGTTTAATGACAGGCTGGTTCACGAGGCGGTTGAAACGCAGCATTGGTCTAGAAACGTTAGTTCACAACCAAATAAGCCGATGCAATCAAAGTCACTCAGTTCGAAAGCGACAACAGCCTACTCACGGGGAAGTTTATTAGTGGAATTCAATGTTTTTACAAAGTATATAAATTGTTCTGAGGATAAAGTGACAGAGCATACTGAAGAGTATGGGGTCACATTAATGAGACGTGATAATCGTCTTAAATAAGTTGGGATGCACCTGGGCAGAAGTAACGCTGGACTCGAAAGAAGTGCTGGCGAAGATGGCTCGTGCAAATAATTCGGACAAACGTGAAGAGGGAGCCAAACATAATGGCAATCTCAACAGGTCAGGTGTACGAGTTACGTGGGAATTATTTCGCATACTCTTGAACAAAGTACCGAGCGGTCCGGAAAAATTCACTGGAATTACGCTGATACTGCTCCGCCGCAGCAGTGTTGAGTGCATCATTGAAATCACATAAGTCCGTGAACAGTGACTCGATTCCCCAAACTACGTCCAACAGTCGACGGGTCGGTGCCCAACCGGTGGAGTCTAAGGAGCTCTGACGCAGAAGACTGAGACAAACGCGGCCTTCCTCATCAATATTCGGATGCCAGATTCGGGTGTTACAATGTGCTAATGGGGGCGTATGGTTATACCCCTCAGGGACGATAATATTGAAATGAAATGTGCCGCCTGTCCAAGTGCCTTCTCTTGGCTTAATTGTCAATATGAATTCATGAAGCTTATTTGGGTCCGGATGTCGAATCGTGCACTGTGGAGACAGATTATTTCTCAATTCCTGGAGTTCTTGCAATAATAAACGATCGCGTATGGTGGCGCTGCGAACCGAAGGGGACTGAGCAGCGTCAGATTCCGAAGTTACCACTCCTTCTTTGCGTTGTTTGATCTTATCGGCTAATCTGATCATCGATCACCTGAAATGAGAGCAAGATACGATTATCCAGTCAGAGAAACAAGTACACTTTTGATATTAAGTGTAAGAGCATACTTTCTATGGTGTTAGCCACTATCATGTTCACAGGAGTTGATTTTAAAACCAACTATTGCACAAGAAATAAAATTTTTCCCTGTGCACCGGCAGCAACAACAGACGGGACAGCATTACTCGTGTGTCAGCGCCAGTGCCTAACTGTTGTGGCGGTATGGCAAATTATTTAGATAAATTTCCATCACAGAAACCAAACAGAAGGGGGATTCCGTGCTATTCAACTGCAACCGTGGCATCAGCCTGTTAGCTGTGGCATCGAAGATGCTCTCTGGCCTTATCCTTCGAAGGTTGACTGAACACAGGGAGAGGCAGATCCGTGAAAACCAAGCTGGGTTCCGTCCTGCAAGAGGTTGCATCGATCATATCTTCACCCTCCGACAGATTCTGGAACAGCGACACTGCTTCCAGCAACCAACAATGGTTGTTTTTCTTGATCTGAAAGCTGCCTTTGATTCTGTGGACCGCCAAGCACTATGGTAGTGTCTGTGGAGCAAAGGTGTCCCTCATAAAATCTTGAACCTCATTAAGGCGCTGTACGCCAACTCCCGCGGCCGTGTAAAGGTCTACGGGAAGCTCTCTCCTGAGTTCACCACATCAAGTGGTGTCCGACAGGGTTGTCCTCTTTCACCTTTCCTCTTTAACTTCGTCACTGATACGATCATGGAAGACTCACTACCAGCCTCTAATGCCTGTGGGGTCGAAGTGCTCCCTGGGCCTCCGCTCACAGA
>NW_008751714.1:1002519-1013385 GCF_000715545.1 Opisthorchis viverrini
CGTCACCTGTGGCGTAGGCGTGACATCAGTTTCTCTGTCAAGGGTCGGGTTTACAATGCTGCGGTGCGCTCCATATTACTATATGGATCAGAAACCTGGCCGCTGCGCGCCGAGGACGTCAAAAGACTTTCAGTGTTTGACCATCGATGTCTTCGGAGCATTGCCCGAATCTGGTGGGAACAGCGGATCAGCAATTCTGAAGTACGTCGAATGGTATTTGGGAGAAATAACTCACCCTCGATAGATGAACTGATCACACTGCACAGGTTACGTTGGCTTGGCAACGTGCTGCGTATGCCAATCGACCGGCTTCCTCGAAGGGCTCTTTTTGCCCAACCATGTAAAGGGTGGAAGAGAGCCAGAGGCGGCCAAACAATGACTTGGCAGTGAAGTGTGAGAGCCATTACCAGCAAACTCAGCTGCGCTGGTCACTGTCGTCTTCCTGGATAGGGACCCCGAGACGGGCCACATCAATGGCGCTCATGCATCAAAGCTATTGCATTCAATGCATAGCTCCTTTTCCACCCCCCCGCTTGGCAACCCACTGACAGTGCTGGATTTATGCAGCAATTTACCAGTTCGCGCGTGCAATGCGCAGCTACCTACCCCCCCCCAATCATCGGTGAACGTAACTGTGGCAGCTACAACCAGTATACGACGAGTACCCGGTTCTTACAGCTGACAATGATGATGACTCAACTGCAAACGGCCGAACCACCGACATCCTCAGGCATTCACCCAAATAACATGGATGGAAGCTGACGGCACAAACACCGTCAACATTGGTTACTTATGTACATCAGTTTGGCATACTTGCCGGAAAGTCTCTACCTAATGTCTACCATTCCCCATCAGCCTTCGACCTTAACTCATTATTCGTGCACGTGGTGCGATTAACTTATTACAACTCTTCCGGCGTGATTTGCCCGACGCCCTCGCTTGGCTCCTAACATTGACTGAGCCGGTAAACCTAAGAAATATATGCTACACTATAAAGAACGCGATCTTGTGAGTCGGGCGGTACGTTGCAATGTGGGAAAATAATATTCTAGTCTGAGCTACCATCAACGACTTTGCTGTATTGTCTTCACCTAGAATTGCCAAGTGGTCACTTCCCTTGCGAAAATGGCTTCTCACGCCATTACAGAGTTGCTGAAGTGGCCAAGGAAAGCTCCTTTTTTTCAAGGGCTATGTTATTAGCATACTAAGCCAGAGTGGTTTCTACTAGATTCCATTTTCTCCAACAATAACTGTCCAGTCTCAAACTCCGAACGTGATGAATTACAGGCCATTCATTAAATGACCCAAACAAGCAACCGACCAGTGGCTTCCGTCAGCATGTCATACCTGGACACTGATCGAAAGCCTGCAAGCCACGCGCGTGCATGCATGCACAAAAATATAAACTATCTGTGCGGCTGGGTGACTGCTCGAGTGCCGCATCTTCTCGGATACTGGAGGGTGTATTTTGCCAGTCGCAGAATTAATCTTCACAGGTATCTTCCCAGCATTGGTCCGAACCAAACCTACCAAGTTCCCGGTGGGTTCCTCGAGGATTACCGTCACAAGTCGTTACTATGACATCGCGCCCAAGCATCTTGTCGACCGGCAGCCGCATTTGTTCATGCAATTCATCAGGGACGCTTGAACTTGATGCCGACTCTTGAGTCGCCCTTATAAAGAGTACTTCACGAAGAGGAGTAATTGCGAGTATTGAAGACACGGATGTCTCGGAGACGAGCACATCACTGGACCATTTGCTTAAAGCGAAGAAAACGCAGTGGCGGCTTGAGTTACAAACCGGTCAACTGTCGTAAAACCCGGTTTGATCACCTTAAGCTTGAAAACATGATGCACTACCATTAAGGGAGGCACAGAAGTGTGAACCGGATCGCTTGCAAGAGACATTGCGAAGGTCTCGCGAGGATCTGTCATCGACTGTCTCCATAGTGCTATCCCGTTCTCATTCGGTGTAGTACGACTTCTCCAGGAGAGGCTACAGACTACAGATTGGCAGACAGGCACGGTATTTTGGGGCCAATTCTAATAGAGGAGAGTGAACACCATGGCATTTTTCACCATAAAGTGTCCACAAAACTTCCCACAAGACCCACCGGAACTTTCGTGATTGAGAGGAAGGCGCCGGGCCAAAACTGCTCGGTTCTGATTGGTCCAAATTCTAACCAATACGACCATGCCCTCAACTTGTCTCGACAAATCCGAACAACCGATGTGATATTGTGTTATTTGGAGTGCATCCCCTACAGAAATCCGGGCGAATAAACAGGCCGACAAGCTTTATCTAGATAGTGACTATATCGGCGCATGCCTTTGGGTAAAACCGGTCGTCAGTTAACCAGGATGAAACAATTCTCGATGTTCTCATCACGCAAGAGAGCTATATTGAAGACACGCGAGAGGTATCGTTCTAAAAATGATAAACAGTCAGCCTCTAGATCTCCCTCCATACACACGGTAAGTCTGATTGTGGATGCAGTCGTTACTCGTGGTCATGACAACCAACTCTATAAATCAGGTAACAACCCACATGGAATTCCTATGGGCGCCGAGTAGACCACGTGATCGCAGATAAGCGGAGAAAAAACGGCGTAAACAGAAATAAAATGCCACAATCGAACAGACCATACAAGCCTCTTCCAACCGGGAAACTAATTGCTGAATTAAGGGCGGAGTCATCTAGGTGGACAAGCCATTGGTGGTAGCATTCGAAGCATTACCCCCTACCGAATCGAACGGAAAGGGTGTTATTTGGACACCTTGACGGCAAGTTCTCCTCTGGAAGCTCACTGTAACAGAAGTGTGTTTACTGGAAACCTTCCAACGCGTGCGAATCCAAGATACCGAAATACCACATGCTACGTGCTACGAGTTGCAAACATAGAGAATTCTTAATTATGTGTTTTCCGTGGATTCCTGTGTTGATACACAGGGTTGTGGTTTCGCCATGGCTTGCCGGATCGGGTTTGTTCCTGTTGCTCAGCGGATGACGTTTACCTGAAAGCCGCATGAGACAATTGGGGGCGGCCTCGCTCTTTAAGTTCCTGGGTGTCATAATTAGCTTGCCAGTGCACAAATCTTCTAATGGTGCTTTGAGATGGGCACTAAATGGAGTGTGGGCGACCACTGAATGCAGTTTACTCTGCACAGAAGCTAGCTGAAATCGGAAAACATTTTTCCCAATAAAAGTGTGTAGCGTGAGCTCGAAAAAATTCTTATCAAGTCCCGCCGCGTGTCAGCTTGATAAACGGTGAAAAACCTGTCAGCCATACATTGTTCAAACAGGGTTTAAGTAAGAATTAGTTTTCCTCAGAGGTGAAGATGCCTCAGAAGATTGTGCCGAGCACTGCGAGACGTTTTTTACAGACCACGGACTCAAAGCCGATGAGGCTTTCGCAGCACCTCGTTGGATACTTTCGGTGAGGACCGCTTATTTCTTGCGGTCTGAGCAGACAACTTGTTTGGCATATTCAAAAAGCGTTTCTTCCTAGGGGTAATATCTGGAAGCCGATTCGGGTAACACGGAAAAAAGTGCGCCAACTCATCCGTATAACGACAAATGCCCACTGAGCCAATGTTTTCATGATGGATTGAAAAGGACACGTTTACAGGAATCCAGATGACTTGGCAATTTCTGGTATCAATCCTCGTAATGTCTTCTAGTTCATTCTCATCCTACATGAAAGAGGTGTTTGCCGGTCTCATCTCAACGACGCATGGACACAATTGACGCACTTCACAAGAAAGTGCTGCACAAGCTACCGCTGCTTGTCAGCACGCACATTCGTTAGGAGCCATTGGCATTCGAAACACAGGATATCGTTTTCTCCCTATAAGTAGACGTGGAAATGCAAAAACACCTGAACTGTCGTGGACGTAGATCATAATAGGAAATGGTCCCAGAATGCAGTCTCCGACGTATCCCGGCGCCGGAGGAGGGTAGATTGAGTTAAGTTACACATGGAAGGTTTTTTATGGTAGAAACGCCTTAGTCAAGCGTAAAAATTCTCATTGAATCACAAAACACCCGGGCTTGTTGAGTATTGAAACATGCGACACTCGGCCAAATACATTTGGGACATCTAAAATTAAGGTATTCGATGGGAGTCTGTCATCTGGGGCTAGGGTTATATTGATAATAAATACACGCATGATCGGTACGCGAGAACGGTTTCAGAAGTAGTCGTTTTATGCTGAATATATCGATTTTTCAGTGCTCAAGTGATTAAAGCTGTCCAGCATGAGGATTCGTTTCATCATCTTACACTGCACGTTGTTGAGCCTAATAGAGCTGTGGCTGCCGCGCAGCAGTCAGTCACAAATTGATGTAACATTTCCCACCTCCGAGCGGAGGGAAGATTTAATTCGGTGTGCGACTGACGAAACACTAGTTAGAAATACCTCTGCATACCGAGAGAGTTTTCTTTGAGGACCCCGGAAAGGAGTTAATCTGACCCCAACGACCTCGCACCTCTCGCTGGTTGTTGGCTTAATTGCTTTCAGAGCCCCCCGGACCCAGTTGCATTAAACCGTGGACATATTGAATCGGCGCCAGCCGGTCATTCAAATGAATGCTTGTATTCTACACATCATTGCCACCCAAAAGATAGAGCTCAGAAAAACTACCGTCACCGAGGTATTTGGTCATTACCAACTAAAAACACTTCGTTGACCAAATATTAAATAACGAACCACTGAGACATAATGACAACAACGTGTTGACAGTTGATTTAACCTGTTCCCTAACCAGGAAACCTTGAACTGGAGCGTTGAGTTGAAGCTTCTCTCCTGCAGACCTAGAAATTCGCAGTCTTATTGTTATTTCGAACTGATAGCAGCTTCAGCGAAGGGGTTTTACAAAGCCATTGTCCTGAAAACCCAAGAGTCTGAAGCGGTATTTGTCCCAGTGAATGCGGCGTGAACTGTTCGGACCAAAGGCATCCTAAAACGATTAGGCGAAACCAAGAAACAGGGTTCTGGCCATTCTTCAAATGGATACCCCGAAGAGACACAGGAACTGATTTGTTACTTGATACAATGCAGAAATCTGCCATTATAACATACGGAAGCGCCTCACCACAAGAAACAAAAATGTGCTGCTTAATTAAATGTTATACCGCTGAAGAAATGAACCACCCACTTTCTCCTCGGGGGACAGGAACGGTGAACCCACGGGCGCACCAACTGTGGCATTGCAAGCCTACGGGGAACACGACGCAGGCCTGTATTCTGCCCTGGCGGCTTTATCACATTTAATCTAGACAAGAAGAAAGTGCGAACGGTCTTTTGCCAACTTGATCCCCATAGACGAGGCTGTTAGTGGGCTCTTGAAAAAGACAAAGTGCTTTAGGTTTTGGGGTTGGATGAGTTCTATTCAGAGGTCCTGATGGAAGAATTTCTTGCTCCGTAAATGTATTTTCGCCTGGTGTTTCTTCAGTCGCTCAAGGAAGCCAATTTCCCTCTGCTCGGAAAAACGAATCTGTAACGTCAGTTTGCGTAAGTCGTGACTCACCGCCTCCCAATAGCCAAAGGTCTGCTAGCATCAACAACGTGCCCTTCAAGATGATGAAGTGCATTCTTCAGTGGTGCATTTTTGCATAAAAGATCTGGATTACCCGTTGCTATGCAAACTACAGAGAAACCACTCTCGCATGAATACATGATCGTATTAGAGTAAGCTTTTAAGCGAGTCATAGCATGGAGATTGCTCTCACATGCCGTCTTTTTTGCCTTCTCATTCCTTTCGGTTTACCAGCATATATTCTGGCTTTCTCTATACTCGAGGCTTATTAAACTAATTTAAAAATAAAAAACAAACCAAAAAACGTAAGCAACTTTAGCAATGTGCTTTCCAACAGCGCATTTTAATCCAAAGTTCAGTCGTCGGGCTGCCACAAAACCAGCGATTACGATACACACCTGGCAGTTTTTGACTCCGAACTCTGGACATTTTCACCTGCCTGTGAGCCATAAGCTTGCTTACTGCTTGTTTGCACAGGGTTTGGCAAGTAGGCTTTTTACCGTTGGTGCAGCTCGTAAGTTGCGGAGACAAGGTCTGATGGGTTTCGTGATAAAAGCGCCCAAATTTAGCACAAAATTATTTATCTGTTTTTGTGTGGGATGAACTAACTCCGGCGGTTATTCACACAGCACTTAAGGCCCAGTGTGATCTACATTTGCATTCATTTTCTTCAGATTCCTCTCTCTGACTAGCGTTCTACCAAATGCCGCGGTCATAGAAACGGCACCACATTCTTCTTCCTCCTATCTTTTAGGTGAACGAAAGCTGCCAAACTATAAGAAAAACACGTGAAACTGAACATCTCACATGTATTTGGCTTGCAGTGGCCTGACAACCATGAACTCAGACAAAGATCGCATGCCCTTCACGATTTACTGATGGCAATTCTAAATGTTTGATACACAAATCAACACAACCATCCTGTCTTCCGACCGTTACGGAATCCCTCTTTACTCTAAGTGAGGAGCTCCATAAATGACCGCGAACCATCCCGGCCACTGTGGTTCATTGTCTACTTTTGTCAGTCTAACCAATATACACGAAGTCATCATCATTTACAGAAGTAGCAGTATTACATGAAGGCCACTTGACACGAGACTGGAGGAAAATCTTTGTGAAGGCACATGACGTGAAGCCCATTTTCTCAAGAAGGCCACCAAGAATTAGGTGTCTGCTGTGAGTACTGTACGTCACACTCAACCAAGGCCCCGTCATTGAGATCGACTCTTCGTCCCTTGCCAACTACACCGGATATAGGTCCTGCACATAACAATAATAGAAGTCAAACATTTAATCCGCGGTAGGAAGTGATAATATGCATGGCATTCACGGATTCACGGATTGATACACAGGATCGAGGCTTTTGCCCAAGCTTCCCGGGTCGGTTTTGATCTTGTCGGTCAGTGGCTGTCGTTCACCATGCACTAATATACACGGCAGAGAACCGTGTAGTGGTCGTAAGAAGGATCGTAAGAAGTGATATAATAGTGACTGCTCAGACTTGAAGCTCTACTACTCAGGCATTTTGAAGGGGTTCACTTGCAAATCTGTGATTTAAATACTCGATAAGTGAGTGGAGGTTTCCCTAGTGTGGTGGTAACACAACTTGTCAGTTATAGCTCTCCGTCGATTCATTCAAAGGAGGGGGTTTCCTAATTATTGTTTGAATAGAAATTATAAGTTACGGGAAAACCTGCTGAATGTATTTTGTCTGGCTAAACAAAAAACAGTTTAAATTGTAGTCAGACGGAAATCCAGTGCGCAACAGACCGGTCTATTCAGCTTCTTGAATGCATGTTAAACAGCGCCCCCGGTTCAAATGTTCGCTCGACGTGTACAACGAAATTACGCTGACCGTAGCGTGAGGAGTCAAAAAATTTGTCGCACAATGGCAGTATAGCAGCGAGTTATGTGGTAACTCTGGCGTTTGTCTCATCAACAAGAGGTCCGTGGCTAGCTTTTAGTTCAGAAATTCCACAAAATACACCATAATCAGCTGCCTATGGATTCGGGCTCGTCCTGGTGGAAGAAAGAGTTATCGATTTGCCGCTACCGCTGGAACCATGTATTGCTATGTGATTGCGCTCCGTAATTGCTCAGCTGATTATCTCCCAATCCAATCTAGACACAGTTCCTTAGGTCAGTCAGCACAATTTCCATTGCCAAAATCATTGACAGCAAAGACAACTGAGAAGGTTGATTTTTTGCTACCGTATAATCATGTTATTTGAGTGGAAAAAAGCCTTTTAGTAAAAAGAATGAAAGGGATCCTCAAACTTTTCCTGAGACCAGCCAACACCAAACAACCGAGATAACCATACCTTCAACACGTAACAAAACAACTGGGATAGAAGCTGATAACTTAAATGTTATTGGTATTACTTAGCCGCCATATGGTTCACTGTCCCCATCCAAACACCATGAAAGCCGTGTGGCCCAAAACCAGGAATGATGCGCTCAAACTTTTCATTAAATTCTCCGTTATCCTTCGCTATGCAAAATCCTGTCCACCTCTGGGTTGTCTCCACTCTCAGCTGGTCGTGCAAAACAGCGTTTATCTCATGGACCAGCCAACTCAGCTTCATGTCCTGAGTGCATTATTTGAGTGAAGCACTTTTTGTTTCAACTAAGAGTTGTTTTCTGATCATGTCAATCCGAAATAGCTGGTCTCAGCCGATTCCATCCATGGTTCGGAGACATCGATGCTGAAGTCCAGAAATCAAGGTACCTTGGTGCGATTCTCAGTCTAATGTCATGACCGGGACCCTCTTTTACACAGCGCGCCCATTCCCTTCACTGCCTGAGGATCTTAACCGCAAATACGAAGAAACAAGTCGCCTCGACCCAACCGCCGCTTAGTCGAGTTCTTCACCTTGATGCACCGGAACTTCCCATCGATGTTCCAGTGCGCTTTCAGATTGCCCCTTCCACCACTTCATTCATTTGATTCTTCAAATAATCCATTGCCAATAATGACATTCAACTTCAGTTAAGATCGCTTGACCTGCATCATTGAAGGGCACGTCTACCCGGCCCCATTGTTGTTGTGCTTTGCTTCCAACAGTTTACAATTTCAGATCACGTAATGAACATGCAACCTTGGCTTTGACTTTCGTTGTGTTGTGTTGTTACCCGCCATGTTCTTAGTGCAACAGCTTAGCTGGCATCTTAAATGGCATGCCATTCATGCACAAGCCAGCATTCTGATTGGTTAGTTTTGCACAAGCCAGGAAGTGCGCGCGTTCAAATCGCATTTGTGCACAGGGGTATGCAATACATGCACGAGCCAGCATTCTAATTGGTTAGTTGTGCACAAGCTATCTTAAATGGCTATAACCACAATTTAGGGAATAGGCCTATTATGCGGAAAACGCAACGTAATCAGGCAAAAGTAAACCGGTGCATCTGATCTGGAACGGGAAACGAAGGTCGCTCTCTCGAAAAACGAGTCCAAGGAAGGACCAAAATAAGACTTGTTGAGAACTCCGCATCGACTGTTATTTAGCATGGTTTGTTTCTGAAGCGGGGAAAACCAAAGGACAAAGACCAATAGATCTCGTGTGTCCGTGTAATGCTTGAAGCGTTTGGCCTCGTCCACTTTATAGTGAAAATGGTTGAATCCTTCGCGTAGAAACGAACACAGAGGACACGGAAGACGTAAATAAGATACAAATAAAGGAGGTATCTAAATGTTCAAAGAGAGACCCATTATCCACACAATGCCTTTTTCTGCAAAACCTATGGTGGTAAAATATAAAGTTTTGCGCCATAATGTAGCATTCTTGCCCATGTACTCATACCAAAAATCCATGCTAATCTAAGTCCATATTTTCCCAGCTCACTCAATCTCATTTTCCAGTGATGCAACCATACCTTCGGCGGAGAAAGTCTGGTGGAATAATTTCCTAGCATTGCTGAGACCCCGGGGTGCCGATGTAGCGATCAAAAGTTTGGATTCGCATTGTAAACTCAATTGCCTGTCTCTTTTGGTGCGTCCGGGACACGTAGCTTTCGAAAAGTTAATCTCATTATGCGAATACTGCGGGCCGTTCAAAGAATAGGCCAGACGGCCGTTTTGAATGGAGAGAGTGACAAAAAAACGAATACTTCATAGCTGCTTTTTGCTAAAGGCTTTTCAGGATGCCCCAGTTGCTCACAGGCTACACAAGATCTACATTCACTTATGCAGTTCCTAAACGGGACACGATTAGGTCCAGTCTGGTATTAAGAGCCTCTATGAATTTGTGGATAAAAGCGGAGGATGAGATTGACCAGTTGCATGGCCTTAGAGGAAGACTGGCAGTGCACAAGCGACAGGAAGAGATGTGGATATCCATGCGAAAAAAGCGTTTGTAGACAATTTCATGTGAGGTGAGTGAAATGATCAATTAGACCCGGCTGCCATTCTCAGAGAGTTGTCGATGTCCAAAAAGCCAGTCGCGTGTTCAAACCAGAACGCGTTTTCATGTTCCGGCGCTCCGTACGCTAGTACAGTGATGGTAGCACCACGTATTGAGCGTTGACTGTTCAGAGATGAAATTCTGGCGCGGTCAAGAATTTGCTGTGATAATAAGCCGTATCAAAATAAAACCTCATACCTACTCTTTTTCTCCTCAATGTTCAAGGCACGGAAAGGACTGTTTATTCAAGAGTAGCGTGGAGGCGAAAATTTCTTCTTATAGTGATGTACTCAGTCTCATTGCAGATCGTTAGTTGCCGATGGATGACTTATGTGCACGTCTACTTTAACGGTAAATTGACCTTCAAAGCATATTTTGAGCCAAGTGAATTAAATTTATCAAATATTACATTTTTTATGTCAGAGGTCACAAACACTTATAGTTCGGGTTCTAGACCTAAAACTCTAGTGAGGTTAAACCATACTACTGTACATATTGCTGGTAGTTTGGGTAAGACCAGTAGTCTCTAACTTGCAGTGACTGTGCAGCTACAACCGAATTAGGTAACCAAACCAGTGGCTATGTGTCTACATATATTATCGACGTGCGCTTTCAAGCATTTTCGGTATTTTCAACCAATATGAGTGCTTTTGTTTGATGGAATATTCGAGTCCGAGGCCAGGGATAGCATTTGATAAGCAAAGTGTGGGAATTAAGTTTCGTACGTATATCGGTATAACCCGACAAACTAGAAATCCAGAACTCAGCGAAGAGTGGCAACCGGCACGTATGTATTCGAATTGGCGAATATGTACAGTATATGGAATAGTAAAACAAGAGAATAATGAATAGAGCAATGAATAGAGCATCAGTCATGTTCATCACATCCGCCACACCTTGAATGAGCGTGTGGATGTTTATAGTCCA
>NW_008751714.1:1015135-1027605 GCF_000715545.1 Opisthorchis viverrini
CATCCTTGAATTATTTCTTTTAGAATAATTTAACAAGACTGCTTCCTCAGTCTTCGTCACATGCTTCAAATCTTCATACTGCTCACATATTTTCCGAATAGTTTGAAATTTCTAATCCAGACAGAGTAACAGCTTCTGCTGTAATCCGGGCAGTTGAATGCCAGCACTGAGTCTATCACGCAGCTGGTCTTCCAGTTGGGCACCGTAGTCACATTTGGCTGCCTGTGTCTGCAGTTGTAACACGAAATCACGAACCGACTAAGAATGAGAGCGGGTCAACATATTGAACCTAGCTCTTTCGGCTGCTACGAAGTTAATCGGCTTGAAGTGTTGAAGAACTTTTTTCTTCAATACAGTATAAGAAATATCGATTGGAGATTCAGGGTATACTAAATTTTTGATCAACGTATACGCATCCTTGCCAACGAAATGTAGGAAATATGCGGTGAGTTTCTTATCATCCACATCGGATTTTGTGAGGCACCATATGTCTAACGGTTCCAAATAATGCTCTACGTCACGCGCAGTCGAATTAACATCTAATGGTTCCATTTCGGCAGGCATGATGAATTGTTCCAATCGCGACACCAAAATGTGGGAATTAAGTTTCGTACGTATATCGGTATAACCTGACAAACTAGAAATCCAGAACTCAGCGAAGAGTGACAACCAGCACGTATGTATTCGAATTGGCGAATATGTACAGAATATGGAATATTAAAACAAGAGAATAATGAATAGAGCATCAGTCATGTTCATCACACAAAGCTTTTTATTTCGATTTGCAAAGGATTTCGCATTAAACAAAGCTTGTAAACAAAACTGAATTCATAACCTCGAGGGATGTACAGATGTGAAATAAAATCTGTTAGATAAACCAAATCACCACGTGCGTTCAATCCCGTATTCAGGACGTGTTTGTGGTTAAAAACACTGATAAGTTAATTTGTCAATCATTGAAAGGCCAAGCCTGTATCTGAATGGACCACAAGTGAACCCACTTCAAACATTCCTAACAAAAGTTTACTTCTCTTTGCGTGTTTAACTGCGTATTGTTGAAAGCTTAAATCAATTTAAACTGGAGTCACGCAAAACTGCTGCGTGAATTACCATGCTCCATCATCGCTGTCATATCTTTATTGGCTGTCGGGGCGAAAAATGTTACTACAATGATGGCAGATGACCATGAGGAAAATAAAGGGGGTTAACGGAGCCCACATTCTGTGTTAGGTGCTCTGGGACTTCATATGAAGCTATTCGTACACTACGTAAGGAATAAGGGATTAGTGGGTCAAATGATCAAATGGATTTTCCAGTGAAGAATATATAATGGGGTGGAATGTTTTATACGTCCTTACGCTCGCACCTCGGAAATGACCACTTTGATGGCTCAGCCAACTTACGACCCATTTGGTGATTGGCAATTATCTAACGATAACAGTCGTTGTCGGTTGAGGATTAACCGGTATATGCTACGAATTGTCTGCTGTGTCAAGGTAACTATCAATCAGGGTTTTTCAAGCCCGTACTGAAAGATACCGGGTTGTTTTTGTGTGATTACACTACCAAAGTTTGTCCTTTCCAGGGAAACTGGACGCCTGGCACCAAATAACATATAACTATACCCAAGCTGGTTTTGGAGTTTAGCAGCCGCTTAATTGATATCAAATTGAGACCAAAGCTACAATACTCATTACCGGACTACTATGGCCTACAAACCATCTCTGGCCAACTGCTTGTCTGACATAACAACTTTGGCCAATTAAATAATTGCTCGCTTTTAAATGTGTCCGTTCAAACGCCTGAATTTCGACAATTATCAGAAAAGGAAAAAATTCCGCTCTACTGGGACTACCTTTCACGTTTTCGGAACAGACAATTGATCCAAAAATGAAAAACACGATAAAGGTTTGTTTCAAAAGTAGAATTTACACTAAAAGTGAAAGCACTATTCGTCAACTCAGAAGAGTATCGTCATGTGAGCAATGCATATTGAGACCCAATATTGTAGAATTGCAAGGACAATAATAATTTTGTAAGGGTTTGCTCTCAATACTGAGGTTTGTGCCTATTTATTGGGAATATCGAAAAAAATTGTGGCCTTGGGGGGATATGCTTCGGGTATATGGGTAAAGCTCGTCCGTAGATAAAAGTAAGGCTGCCATCCGTATTGAGCTATAAACCCAGTATGCAGTAAAACCAGTGTTTGATAACTTCTGCCCTAATAAATCAACTTCCGTTCATAAGCGAACAATTTCCTGACAGTAAGATTTGGCACAGAGATCGATCCCCTGAGGACGTAGACAAGAAACTCCCTATGACATGCATCGACCGGCAATGCAGTTCAACAAGAAACGTACGACCAAGTCCGAGCACGGTAACAATATATTAAAACCCAACTGCAACTGCAATAGTTTCCCTAACTGCGGTGGACTAGCTGCTTTAGTTTGTAAGTTTTTGTTAAGTTAGAGTGAAGTGATGACAAGTATTAAATACTACTGAGGATTTTCCCAATCAACGAACGGTTAACTATCCGATCTTTGCGCATAGAGGCAGACACTTCCGTCAAGGCTTTGATTATGAACTCTTTTGGAGGGGGAAATTTTCATCCAGTAATAATAAAAAACTTCTGGTAACGAGGAAAAATACTGTTTTCCAACTTGATTCTTGTTCGGACGCGGTAGATCGGAAGTCGTTCGGGCTTATCATGATAACTATGCAGAGTTTCCTCATGTCTGATGTAACTACAAAAAAAGCGCTCTCTGGAAATATCCGGCTGAGTTTGCAGAATAAATGTCTTTACAGGTTATGAGCTTTGATCCAACCCCAACAAGCACTGTTCGACCATCGTCGGTTTCGACGAAGTAAATGTCTACATATTGTGAATCAGCTCTGTGGAGGTACAGAAAGAGTTGTTGCAAACACTGCGGAATGGTAGCGAGAATACTCATGGTTGAATTCGTTGCAGCAAATAACAGTACTGAAGTTTTGAGGCTTGAAAGGCATACTGCGAATAGTTGTTATTCCTCAGCAAAAGAAAAGGAACATTGATGCTAATACGTTTGGACAACTTACGGCATTTCTGTCAGCCACCATAACTACAGTGAGAATATGCTTTCGATGTTAGGTCAGTTTCATAGCCCTCTTCCCAAAAGTAATACGTAGTGCCTGTTGTATATGTTTACAGAGTAAATTCAGGTTTAACCCATCCGGACTAAATTTCAGTTGGATGAAAATATCTGACAGTACCATCTAGTCTATTGTCAGGTGTATCATCTTCTATGAGCAACATTCTGCCTGTATTCATCCGTAAGCAATATCGTCTGCTGACTAGGATTGAATACATAAAGCGCATTCACTGGCACAATGTCAAACGTCTCACAACCATAAAGTCAGGATTTGGTGAATAGACCGGAAATGCGGGCGTGACCATACGACGAAAACTGTGTTTTTTGGTACGTTTGTGGGACTCAGCTTTCGTTCTACTAGGTAGTGATGGAAGCATTCCAGAAACTGCCCATTTGCGCTCAGTGGTCAGACCTACAAGAACATGGTACCTAGTACACCTTGAGACTACCAATGCGAACCGCGCATAAAGAATCGCGTGGCTGTGTTCATTGGAAATTGCCATTCTCTTGAGTTTGACGTGGAGAACAGTTTACAAGATGTCACTTGACAGGGGCAGAATTTTTAAAACCCTGCGCAAAAGATTGTTGTACCACCAACGGATCTTTAATATAAGTGGTGGTATAAATGCTTTACTCATAGATATTTGCACGGCTTTATGGTTTAGCCTAGAAATCGTCACCTATAACCTTTTGGTGATACCATACCTGATGAAATGGCTTCCTGTTTGGTTTGGCGGCTAATATTATGAGTCGTGTTCAAGCTAGTGAGAACAGTCTTGCGTTAGCTGGATTCATTTTAAGAACCCCAGTTTCTCGTTGAAAACCATAGTTTGTGGTTGCTAACAACAGATTTTCAAAGGTTTTGTTGACGTTGCACTTAGGATCCAAGAAGGTAAGCAATAGATTGTACTCCTCTGACAAACAGACTTTCAACATTGGGATGAAATATTTGGTTTTATTCCCATGCGACAGAATGCTTTCCGCCTTTATGCATTACTCACAAGGTCGGAGTTATTTTGTCTTCTGAGACACGGCAGCAAGCTACGCACTGTATTTTGTTGTCGTAGCCACATATATGGTTAAATAAACAATTATCTTGACAAATAGGTGTGTGCACATGTTAAGAACTCGAATCCCACTTCCACAATATTTAGCGGCGATGGCTTAATACATACAAATTTCTTGTAGCAATTGAATCACTACAGGCACAGATTCTGTAGTGTCGTTATGGGATACATTCTTTGTGTATGAACTTATCTCGAGGTACTCAAAAATATCTAGATATCCCCAACTCAAAATTTAAATCAATTACAAGAGTTGGCCACCTGAAGACAGCGAGCTCAGGGGCTTCGTTTAGCAGCACTTCATGTAGAACTTATGACACATTTGGTCTGAGTGCTATAGTCAGATTATGTCTGGTAGCATCAGATAAAAGCCACCATTACTGCATGCGAAAATATCCTGAAAATATGCTCTGTACACGTATAAATGACCTTGTCAGCTTTGAAGGACAGCCGCATCCTCATTGCTGCACTTCTCATTCTTCAACACGGTTTCCACACTATAAAAACAACAAGATTGGCACGGAGAATTCCCGTTCAACAAACTGCACAATCAATTAAATCAATAAGTGCACAAGATGACTAACTGGGTGTTAAAAATTTTACAAAAGGATAAGGAGACACAATATCTTCTCCGGTCCCCCGTGATAAGTTTCGACTTCATCAGCCCAGTTTGCACTGCCGAACTTGTCAGTTAGTTTGCCAGAGTGTGTATGTATCCAGCCCAAATTTGCTTCAGTCCTATAGCGGCATCCCAAAGAGCACGGATTTACCCGAAATTACAGGATACTACTGAACATCTATGTTTTTAAGCAGCTAATTTGGTTTCCGCTGGCCTTCTGGCCTTCATTCAGCTTCTGAATCAGAGAATATCTGTGTTCTCTTATGAATGTTCCCTAAGTTTGCTGCATGTGTGCTCTTGTTAGCTTCGAACTGAGTGTACTGATTGTCAAATTTCGTAAGTTGTCCGTCCGAATGTCTGCCACCTTCATTTATTAGTGCATTTAGTTGTCACACACTATACAGCGAACTGAATAAGTTGAAGCTACTCAGAAAAGTTGAACACAAACCATATTTTTTATTTTCCACAAATTTCATGTTGAATTTCATTCCCTTCATGGAAGAATTGGAATACTGCGGTGCGCAAAGTTAAGTATTACATCGATGTACGAGACCGTTTACGGTTCTACATGTAGTGAGACAGAAGTTGTTACAGAATACTGTGATTTATAATGATGCTGAGACAATGTAGGTCGGTCAGGCGATTTGGGGGGGTATTGTTGCAACTTTCCAGGGTATCCTCGTAACGCCATGACGCAATAGACGAGGTGCCGTTGTAGAATAACCTACATTTGTGACCATAAAAAAGGTACACTTATTTAATCTTTCATATTCTAAGATGGTGGACACCGATGCAATGGCTGAATACCACCGTGCTATGAACCCTCCACTATACAAGGCCAAGATCTTTAAAACAATCTTAATTAGTTAACGCTGCCTGCTGCGTGAGTGTGAGTTTCTTTACATCACTGAGGTCAGTTGGCCATTTTGGAATGTCTCCGAAGCCGTCATACTGACAAGTGCGCATCCTGAAGTATACCGCAACCAAATCGTCTGTTCCACCAGGCATACCAAAACCAGATAAGTGTGAATCCAGCTAACCGCTCATCCATCAGAGTAAAAACTACTACATATAATGTATATCAGCTGCCATTTGGGGGCTTTGGCTCAAGCCACAAACTAGCATAGGAAAAAAATTTGATAGCTCAGCCAATAACGCAACTATGCACAATGAATCTTGTTGCTAGTGTAGCAAAGGACATCCAGTTTCGTTAACAGTTGAAGCCTATTGGATGGCATAAGCTACAAAAAAGGACACAAAACAACAGCGGTTAGATACGCCAAGGGGATCATTATCACCATGAGCAGCAACACCAGATAAGAACAATGGTGCGCACTGTCATGCAACCACGTAACTTCATTGGAACAAAGCCTCATGACGGGACATAGAAGAAAATGGAACAGAGGGGACCTAGGGCTGCCTACAATAAATATCCGAGGTGCCTGGACCTTCATCGCGGTTAGAAAATCCAGATAGAAACGAAGAGCATGAATGCCACTGACAGTGTTAGCAACCACATCGTTCAGTGCCTCCAGCGAAGCACAGGGAGGGTCTCGTGGACCGAAGCCTGCAGAGCGAATAGCACCATCAACACCCAATATTTTCGTAATATTCTCCAACCCTTCTGGGATGTCGAATTTCCGCCACATCCAGTTAGTCACGGAAAATAGTGCTGGTCTCAGCATGCGTAGTGTATGACCCAGCGATCTTAGTATGCGGTGTTGGGTGCATTCTTTGTGTGAAGCACTGTTTGTCCCATCGGAAGTTCATTTCCTGATAATCTCATTCATAATTCACTGATACAGTCGATCCCTATAATACTGAGGTTTTAATGGTCAAAGACCTGGAGATTTCTCAAATCTTGCATCCTAAGCGGCCAATTCTCTAACCCGAACAACACAACAGGTGTCGTTCTAGACCAAGTGATGTGTATTTTCGACATCACATGCGGCGCAATTGAGCAAATGCACTTATGGCGGTTAAGATGTGTACTTTGACTTTGTCTGTGGTCACTTAATGCACCTAAAGGGATACGCATGGTGTTCCACAACTTCCAGTGTCATTTGTTAGATTCTCGGACGCATACTCCAAGACCGCTTGCTGCACAGCACGAAGTTCCACCTTGTGGGTGAAAATAGGTACCGATAAACTGGATAGCCGTGGTCAACTTTACTAGTAATATTTTTGCTACCGACTTTTCTTTAAAAGTGAGAACAGTGTTGTCAGCACATTCCAGGTGGACAAGTTCCTCGCTCGGATAGATTTGAACGCTGGGATACTTTAGAACATTCCAGAGTTTGCACATTCATTCAACAATGGCAACCACATAAATGTGGAAAGAGAGAGAGCAGATGTCCGTATTGGATTTCGCTGCTCTTGGGATGGTTTTGGTGAGTTCCCAATATAATGTCATGAACTTCTGGAACGCTCCATGTTGCGCAATCTTGTTCCAAAGAACGGACCACACGAAGGAATGAACCACAACCGTAGAGCCAGAGAATACCATGGTTGCAGAACATTTATATGCATTGTTACTGCTCTGGTACTTGATGAAGTGTAAAGATGTAGTCCATAGAGTCCCTCCTCAGTCGTGATTCCGCTTTCTTTTCTGGAATCCCGTCTCAACACGCCTTCATGAGACGGAGTAGAATAGGTAACGCTAAGAGTCTACCTACAACGGGGATCAGTTCAATAGCTCTATGGTTGACACACTTATTAAGGGCACTGTTCTTAAAAATGGGCACCAGTATCGACTCATTCCAACCGGTTGAGATAGTGTCGTCTGGGGTACCAATTTAAATCTCCAGGTTTACTTTGCTAGTCTGAAGTCCGTCGCCCGTTCATTACGATTCCAGTTCAACACAACCACACAAAGGGAGGGGCCTCGAAAGCAACCAGTTTTTCAATACCCTAATATATGTTCATAGAGGAAACTACTCACAAGGTTGCTGAAAACTCTTTGACAGCCCACGACCGGTTTCACCCTTCTTGGGGCTCATCAGGTAGGCGCAGTCCCCGAGTTTCCGTCAACCTCATGATCTACTTGAACCCAAATTGCACTGTTTTCGAGAAATACACTCATCTGCAAATCAATTTGGTTTTCACAGGAGACTCTAATATATGTTTGCTGCAGTCAGGGGGATGTGGTTGATGGCACCACTTGACGACAGATGTGGCATAGAGCCATTTTTAACCGCGTAATTCATTGTCGTTTGTGAGTTGGGATATCACCAGGGCTCCCAGGTCTAGACAAGAGGACAAGTGTCCCCAAGTAAAACGCTCGGCTCAAAAGCCTAACTTCAAGGCAGTACTGGTTAGCGCTAGAGAGTCAGTGTACTCTAGTTTACAGAGAAGTAATATGCCATGCAGTTCCGACTCGTAGTGTTTGGGACCAGGAGGTTGTAAGTCAGACGCCTGCAAACTGACTAACCCGTTAGTGTTATAAGTACACCTCTCACTGTGGCTCAACGCGTTAATAGGGCGTACGAACAGTCACACTGTGGTGAGGTCTAGTCATGTAGTGAAGGTTGTGCCGTTTTAACGAGCGATGATACATGGATGGTGTACTTTAAAAACCTGACCGAATGCAAATGAAGTAATCTGTGAAAGTTTGTTTTCTCACCAATCCGTTTTGGTAGATGTTCAGTCCGAAACTTACTATCTCACACATGTCGAAATCTAGCACCTCATGTTTTGCAATACATTCATTTCACGGCTAACTTGTGCACAAACGGACCACAGTGTATGTTGGTACTTTCCAACAAATTCACGTTCTACCCCAAACATCGAAATGGATCGGTGGAACGCTTGTTCTTAAATTATTCTGAATAGATGGCGTGAAAAATTAGTTTCGAGAGCACCTTAGGTTACACTTCGGTTTGTTGCTCCGTCGGTTATTGTGCCTCGATATCAACGACGCAAGTGTAGCAAAAACAAAAAAAACGGTTACCATGTGAACAAAACCCATTATTTCGTTTTTGGATGGACCACAATTAATTCGCCAGATGATGCGCTTTAAGATGAGTTGGAACGTTTGAACCCTGGTTAAAATACATTGAATCGTAATTTGTATGTCGGCACCCGTTTGCTAGAGGAATCTATCCTCTTGGTCGCTTCAAAGGGTTGATTCTCCGTAGAGTAAACGAAAAGAAGAGGCGTGAAGGTTGTCATTTACTATAAGGATAATGTAAAAAATGTACCTGCGAAATCTAGTCACTTCAGTTTTCTGTATGTTGACTGACCTCTATCGCTTATGCGAATTATATTTCTCCGTTTTTGATTCCATTTCTTGAATCATTCTAGGCACCTGTGCACGTATATCTTTGTGTCCCAGGGTAGTTTACCGGGACGCCATGAATATTCCAGAAAATGCGAGTTCACGCGTCCTCTCCTTGGATTCGATAACCGACAATCAGCCTGACGAAGCTTTTGTGCCAAAAGCGAAACGTTGCCCAGCAATAAACCCACCGATTGTTTACCAAGCCCCTCTGAAACGATGACTTCCCAATCGGTCCCAGACATTTTCCAATTGATTGAAGACAGTCAGCTTTGTTTTGAAAAACAATCATTTCCGAGTGGAGGTCGGAATGTCGAAGCTGTTGGACTCACAAGTATCCATGGGCCGAATGGGCTGACACAAGTTTGCTGGTTCTGAAATGGCTGACATGCAGCCTGTTGAGTTTATTTAGCAAACAAAAGAATTTAGGGTACAACTGTGGCTGAACCATAGGGTGTATCAGACAAGTTTCAGGGTTTCATGTCTTAACAGGTTTTGTGCCTCACAGATCATCGGTAATAGCGTTCCCGTAGGAGCGCGTAGTTCACCCATGACAGAAAACGTGGTGTTCTACTACTAACTCATATGTTGTAGGTTCAAATCCCAATAAAAAGTAATGCTGTGCTAGGTATTAACGATCCCGAACGGGAATAACGCCCGTTGCCAATGGAACTTTACTTATATTGTCTGATTAAATCCTAAGTGAACTTGCAAACTACTAATTTTTGAGTGAATAACTAGTACCTTTAAGTAGTTTGGCTTTGCCTGATCAATTCCTATGGGTTGTATCTCAACCATAAAAACTGGTGTGATCACACTGAAGGTGACTTTTACCAAATTGGTTGTTTTGTTGTGATAGACGGATTTTTTACCAGTGACACCCGATTACACACTCAGTTACTTAAGGCTTAAACATTCAGCAGAGATCCAGCAGGAAGAACCCCAACGAAAAGCAGGGATTACCCATATTTAAAGCAACGTTATTACGGGGTGATCGAAGTTCGTTGGTGAACTCCCATCAACAGGATTGTGAAAGCAATACGACGGCCAGCATGTCCTTATTTATTGAAGCACGTGCTATCTTCCCAAGAAAAATGAAGTGGTAGTGAACGTTGGATTCCAAAACCGCGTACTCAGAAAGCTGGAAGGTTGAACATGACCATTGGCGCATTACTTAACACGTTCAAAATAACTTTGGGACACTAATGAAATTCCCTTAATAAGACTCTAACAACCGCTGTTCAGAAGTTCAGGCTTTTGTGCTGAAGGCTGGAGGAACAGTTCCCGAAGGAAAACCTACATCCTCTCCTTGCCTTGGGGATAACATTTTTGAGTCGAAAACTCAGGTTTGTGTAACAACAAAACACATTCTTCTGCCTCAGAAATGGAAAAGTATCTGGCACTGAATCCGCTCTATATCATTCATCCATCAATCAAGCTACCCAAGCTGCTGTACAGTAAAATAAATAAAAATAAGCCTTTATTAAATCTAAGAGATCTGTGGCTTAATGTGGTCTACAGCACTCATATTCTGTGTTTAATTAGGAAGCAGGTGGCCCCTGCTCAGACCTTGCTTCCCATCTCGACTGATGTATGCTCTGTCCCACAAACAAACGTACAGGACCTCACCTCAACCAGCTAGGGACGAAATCAGGTTTCTCACACCTTACTCTTCGGGTGTTTGAAGATTCTAATGCAGTGAATGACTGGTGTTTACTACTGGACGCGTTGCGCTGAGCCCGAGAGCTGCATGCTGTCTAGTGGGCTGGATTTCAAGAGAAGCAGTGACATTTATGATGTTATGATAGCTGGTGCAACACATATCAACGTGTCCCAAAAATGTACGCGGTGTTTGTTGTTTCAGCATGCCCTGCGCTAGACGATAGCTCTGAAACTGATATAGATAGCTCCTATCGTGGCTCCTATCATGGCTGCGGGAAGTAGAGATATAGTGTTATTGGCAGATGACATTACTGTCAACTTGAACGACGGGTTGAACGCTTTGAAGGAGTTAGAGTGAAGTTAGGCCGGCCAAATCGACTTGACCCCAATAAGGACGAGGTAAACTATAGTGGAAGGTCGATACTATCCCGCCACCGACAACAGAGACCCGGCGTGCGAATCCATCCCTGTAGCACAACAAAACACTCGGTCTAGGGGGTTCGCATTTTCAGAGAGGCTGGCGAGTCCTTCGTGTCCAAACTAAAGATGCAACACTAAAATACTCGGCATGAAGAAAGAATCCAAACAGAATGAGGCATTCCTTCGGTGATGTCCATATTCAAAAAGGATGCAGGAAATTAGTCAGAAGACCAATGAAGCATCAGTCTAGTGGTGACAGCTTTCAAGAAACCCTCGGGTATCGTTCTACGAAGGTCAGTCAGTCGTCGGGAGAGTCGGTTTTGCAATTCGGGTTCATCCTAGGTGATATTACATCGATTGTATATTTGCTCCGGATCATGTTGTTGAACCGCTACACTTCCGTACCCTAAAAAAAGTAAAGGAAATTAACTTTTTGGGTATCCTGAACAAAACAAACTCATCACGATAAGCTTCCGTTTGAAACGTACGTAAACAAAGAGTTCAATGTCTCTGAAACAGTGCAACTGTTGAGGGTTAGGGGCTTTGATTTATGCAATGATAGAACATGTGATGGCAAACTATGAATTATCCGATTTAATCTTATCTGTATTTACGGAAATATTATGAGTTGTTTTTAACGCTAAAATAGCCAATAAGAAGGTTACCCTCCTCATATAAAACAGTGAACATGAATTCTTCTGTTTATCTGAGGCATTTGACGCACAGGCATGACTCTGGATACTTGTCTCGCCTTTTGCCTTTTAGCGCTACTGGTGCCAGAACTACAATGTGGTAAGATATCATACATTTTTACGATGCACATTATAGTTTTAGATAACAGATAAGGATATAAGGAACAACAGCTCCGTAGAGACTTGTCAATTTCTGAAAAACCCTAAAACAACTTTTTAAATATTCAAAGAATAACTTTACCCACTGGATGAAAATCCTTTGGTTACCTTCTGCTAACATACTATGTTACACGTGAACGATCGGTTTTTTGAAGCAGTGAGCATTTCGCCTCTCAGTGGCCTTGTTTATTCAAAATATTTGATGCTCGATGTATAATAAGACGTACAAAAGGCATGAGAGCACGCTAGAAAACGAACATTCTGCTACCCTGTTGGGATCCATACAAATCTGTTACCCCGCATATAGATATCATTGAAGGATCTGGTCGGAAATGGTTATTTAATAGTGGACAGTTGTGCGGATAACGCTTGTGCAATTCCTACTAATCCTGAAACGGTATATATATATATATATATATATATATATATATATACCATAAAAAAAAAAAA
>NW_008751714.1:1027916-1059450 GCF_000715545.1 Opisthorchis viverrini
AACAATACAATGAAACGAAAGTGCTTGTCTGCACTTAGGAATTCCAAATACGCTTAAATTCACACAAAAGCAGTCGTAATAAGGGTCTGATTTGCCAGTCAGTAGTGGTTTCCTCACATGTTAATTTCACAGGCTGATGTGGACAAATATTCGGTCTAAGCTTCGGATGAAAAGTAGAGTTCACCTGACTCACCTCTCATTTTTCAAAAGTAGGAAGAAAGTGCGACTGATTCAATTAACTCTAAACCTCAAGTGTAGATCAAACATCATAGTGTGAAATGATCTGAAGGAATCTATATTTTGTCACAGAATTGCTGAATTTCATGCCAAATTTGACAGCCAAAACACATAACGTGGTTCTCTGTAGCATGTGGTGTTAACTCAAACGGTTCTGTTAAGTGAGCTGTTGAATCTGGCTAAGTGACAACCACTGATATGCTATGAGAACATTTGAACTCTTGAGATAAGAATGGTTACTTCATCTACCAATAACTGAATAGTGCTGCCAAGCTGTTTTGCAAACATCTTTTACTAGTATCAAACAGCTGAAAGCAAACATCTCCGGATATTCATTTTTAAGATAACTGGATTTCATCAACTGAATCAATAAGTGAGGTGACCTGTTCTACGATAATAGTTATTTTAAAGATAATAGCATGATGGAACTGTCTGAAAATATCATTATTATTGACACTCTGGTTCAGGACTCATGTCATTTCTATGGCTGTTACAATACCCAATTGTAAACAATGACAGGCGGAAAAGTGGATGTATACGAGCGGTAAAATCAACGCGGAGTTTTAAGTGATTAGCCAGTTATCCTCGCCAAGAAGTGATGTACTGATCAAATCACAAATCTGTTTGGAAAATGGCTGAGGTACATACAACTACTGACACTTGCCCCAATTACCTCACAGTCTGCAGGTATTTCCAAATGTCAATTTGAAATATCTCTCTCTACATTTCCTGGAACTAAATTTTATGTATTGCCCATTCTGGGAACAGTATAGCCACTTCAACCAATTAGTACCTTATTTAGGTAGCGTAGTTAAGATAATATATTTCCATGAGCACTATTAGCTATGCAAAATGTTTTTTGAACATGTTTCTGAACATCAAACCTAAACACTGTGCCAACAAAACAGCATTTGCAATATTTGGCATGGCTAACAACTGTCCTCAGACATTGAGTGAAGAATGGACAACTTTCCTGAACTTTGGACCTTGGTCATGTTCTCTGGAGTATAATCGCAGCAGAAACAGCCTGATCCAAGTTAGACCTTTGGTTCAAAAGTTACTGCACTCCCTGAGGCAATCATGCACGTGTGATGCTATTATGGGACTCAGTGATGCACATTTGGTTGCTCAGTGTTTAAGGTGCAAACGTAGTGGCCGTTAGGTCCGTCGTACAAATCCAAATCTGAGGTCTGAACTTCTCCTGTTTTAGGCTTGGTCACCTAAACCCTAGTGCTTCCTTCGGATGGCGTGGTAACTAGGCCCCAAAGGGGTGAAACAGCTTAACCGTTCTCATCACAAACCATATTTTTAAAGTTGATCAATTTGTGTCACATGTCCCAGGAGAAATAAAAGTGCACATTATCTGTGAACAAATCCCACGGTATAAACGATTTGGTTAGAGCCTGCTAGAATATTCACTTGCCCAGTCTATGTGAGGGAAAATAACATTTAATTTTAATTTTATTTATTTATTATTATTTATTCTATTTTTATTTTTATACTCAGCACCTCCGCACAACGTGCGAGGATTTGGTGAGTTGAAAATTCCGAACAACCATTCCATTTCAATTTCAGTTTATACAGTTATTTGTATTTTTTGTCCAGACATCATATCATTGAAACAACGAAGCTAGGCCATGTGTAGCAACCTAGCTTCGTGAGCCCGAAGTTGTTAGTATATACTGTTCCCGCATGAGAGAAAAACGGTGCTGATTCGAAGCGATGAGCGCAGAACTTTTTTGATATTTGCATGATGTTATGAATATTATACTTTCTAATTCTGTTCACGTGGGGTCATTAATAAATTTGAAGAATATAACTCTCAACTCTTATTTTAACTCACATGTGTGTAGTATGTCATTGTACCTATGCTAGCATCTATATTGCGTTGTGCAACCCGTTGTATTTCACGGTAGACTTAGAATCCATGGAGTTAACATGTGTGACTATCTTACGGCACACTTGTTTATCTCACGCCAAAATTATACACCACAGAGTGTGGGTGATCAAAATCAGAAATTTCCAAACGCAAAAATACAACAATATCAACTTTTCATTATTGCCAATCGTCACTAACGGCAATATAACAGTAATACATACCGGTTTTCAACTAGCAAAATATAAATATTCGGTAGCAGGTGGTTTGCTTCGTCCATATTGTCCCTAATTCAGTGGAAACAATGCAAATGATGATGTTATTCAACTGAGTTCTTGTAATGTGCAGCCGGAGAAACGAATTGTGAACCTTAGGAAAACGCATTGGATTTGGTGCTTTGCAGTCAACTTAGGCCGGAGTTCCGGCTGTCAATGTAGCAATCAAAACATCAGTGAAAACATGTTTCGCACAATCTCACTTGCCATATTTGATACCGTTCTTTCTTGTTTCGTGCGACCAAGTATACTTTCCACATTGAAGATATTGTTGCTTTGGGTCGCGACTGACTTACACAAGCGAGTACCTGAGACATCGTCACTAAAAATAACTTTCGGGCAATAGGTAAAACTACCTCCTGCACAACACGCGTAAACTCGTTCAACTCCAGTCAACCCAGCATTCAGATATCACGCCGTAATGACCACATTTGGAGAGAGTAGACCGTACGTCCCGGAAATTCCGGTTTGTTAAATAGACCATCAGGACAAGTACCATCAAGGCATGCGCAAATTTTCGGCACAGTGTTATGCTAAGTTCACGGCAGATTAGGACGAAGTTGTAAACTAATCACTCATGACTGTAACAACAGTGGAACTAAATGTTTACAGTGTAACGCCGAGTCACGGACTGCTCTGCTGTAGGTGACGGCTGACATCAAATTTCGCTGCCCAGTGTAAGACAGCTCATGATATTGTCACCCCTAGCCGATAAAATTTGGTTTTACATCAACGAAATTTTCTCAAAATACTCGACTACAAAGGAAGTCATGTATTGTCTTTAACGTTATGGTTTTACTGTTAGGTCAGGACGACCAAATTACGATATCAAACGACTCGTGAAAGTCCAAAATTGTGTCCAGAGAATTGCGCTGTTGCAGTCATCTACTGTAAATTGCCAGCAAAATGGTTGAAATCCTGAGTATTTTTTTGTTTGGATGGGAGTGTGCGCCAGGTACACAATCGTACGGAGCACATAGTATGTGCACTGGTGCTCGTAGAGTTTCACATAGTTATAGGACTGGAATATCTTGTTTTCAAGAAAGTTTCTGAGTTGCCTTTTTTCTGAGTATCAGCCTGATTAAATTCTGCAGCAATTCGTGATAGTGGACCAAAAAACAGCAAATCCAATCACAAACAACTGCTGCTGCTGCTGAGTCCTGATGGGTTCATATCTATGACTGATAATACATATTAAAAATTGAGTATCACTGCACAAGAAACTGCCGATCAGTCTAACATTCTGACATATCTCCCCAGAAAATATTCGAACCTTGGAAATTATTTAAGAAAATAAATTCTTGCCCTCAATTTTAAATCAGACATCAAGGATAACAGGCAGTTTAGATGTTTTGATGAACAGCGGCACAATGTACTTATTGCGACTTTCACTTCCTGACAGGCGGCTCTGGCGAGTGTGGTAAGTATTTGGAATTTGAATATGATAATGTCCTATGCTGGTTGCTTTGACATACAGTAGACCGGTGTCCTCAATTCAGATGTCCATATACAGTTCGTGGCTTTCATTAGTTTGTTGGCTTAGATTCCATTTTAGGTACATCAGTGCTTCGCGGACGTATTGAACAGATCGAAAACACTTGGTGATTTCCTGGTCTGCTGGTTTTAGTAGGCACACAATAAGTCGTTTTCCTAAGAAGGTGGTGTTTAACATCGCATTTGATTGGTAAAATTCACAGTCCGAATACCTATTGCCGTTATTCGGAACCTATTCGCAAGTCAAATACTCTGTGCCTGATCATTGGTACTGAGGCCTAAACAGTTTTACCGAATTCAAATACATGCAAGTCCCTGGTGACAGTTTAGATCTGGGGGAATAAGATGAGCTGGCACATGTGCAGTGGTCCGTCTCAAGCCCTCAGCCCGCTTAAATAAATGTCATGACGATGAGCTCCGATAGTGTCCATAAACTTCTTTTAATTTCAATGACTCTTCCAGTGTAACACTATAGAAATACACCATACATGTACAAATAGCCATTGGTGAACCCTCATGGTAGCAACTTGACGATTCTTTATTAACCACGTTGTTAACAATGAAGTTATCGGTTCAACATCTGTTAAGGCTCTTGAGCCTGCCTACTGTGCAGATACACATGTATGAGGCCGTACTAGGGAGGTGGTTTTCCATGCAGTTAGCTCGCTCGGTCTGTAGCACGGACTCTCCTCTCGTCTTATGGATTGCGAGCCGTCCATTGATCAAAAATACAATTTTTCGTACACTCCCCTGAGAGTTCTTCGAATCGCAAAATTTTGGGCACCCCAAATTTCCATCTCTATGCTTAAGCTGACCTTAGAGAAGTTGTTTTTGGGGGCTATCTGGATGAGTTGACTTTTAATCAGAATGCCGCTTACTCCAATACTGTTTACGTCCTGAAGACAGTTCGTGCTCGATAATCACTTTGTCTACTTTATCCCAGAGACTTTGCATATTATGTACGGGAGATTGTTCAACAGTCCGTTTTGTGGACTGTTCATGGCCCAGATTTTGTCACCTTGCAGAGAAATAGGCCGCAAAATATGTCCTACAGATTGTAATACTGGTGGTTATACACAATCGATAATGGCTCCCACACTCCACCAAGGTCAGCGAAGGGCCTAGATTGTCTCGACAAGTTATTTACTCTTTCGAATTAGAGGTACTGGGTGTTTGAAGAACTACTGCTAAGATGAAAAAAATTATCATCGTAATAATATTCAGTCAGATACTCGGTGTTTAGCAGTCCCTTTCCGTTGCAAACCGATAAAAAGCAAAGTGACACTGACTCGTGTAGTGATGTCCCGACCATGAAGTTTTTGAGTTGAATATGTGATATTTCAGACGCTACTGGATCGGTAGGCTACCATCACGAAGCTTTCCTATACGAAGTGTGGTTAGAAACATATTAAGCAAGGTTGGGATCAAAGCGTAACCTTGCCCAACCCTTTTGAAGGGCAGTCTACAGCACGTCCACGATTACACAGTCATAAAGAGCCTACCAGCAGAGAAAACAAAGTTTAGTTCCTTCTCTGGTATTTGCCAGGGTGGTGCATTCCAGAGATAATACTGATCGTGCGTACACGGATTTGTACTGCAGTATGGTGTAAACAAGGCAAAAAAAAACTTCGCGTTTCAGTGTTAATCCACCCACTTTGGATACTTCTATCTTCTCCGGTAGACTTTCGCCTATGCAGACCAGCCACAGTTCTTCAACCTTCAGCTTTTGTACATGAGTTGGAAAGTTTCATCCTCATAATTGTTTGAAGGAAATATTGAAAATAGATCAATGCCATGCCGAATGATTTTTAGGTGGGGTTGCGAGACATGCCTTTTAAGCTGCAGCTATCTCTCGAGTCTTATTGAGCTTCCAACTGGCCGGGCTCCAAATTATGGCTGAGTTAATGCGCTTTTGATACACACATTTTTTTGTAGTTCAAGTAAATTCTTAGTCATTCCGCGTAGGACTGAAATATCTGGCTCACTATGACCCGCTTTCCATTCTCCGATATGCGTACGTTGGTCGCAGTTTGACCTTTGCATAGCAAAGCTTTCTTTCGGATAAAGAATCTAATCCCAAAGATATTTTCATAACACTGGTGAAAGAGAGTACTGATTGCGACAAAATTCTTGCACTACTGCTTTCTAAAGTGGAGCTGGCCCCACGCAGGTCTCGCTGTCATGGGTGACCCTGGTACCCAATACGCTGGACTGAGCTGGGCCATTTGAGTGCATACGTTTCATGACCACGCTCCCTAACAACGCACTAATGATGTGACCTCGTTTGGAGATGAAACGTTTCCAATTAAATTGCGCAACTCAGCGAACAAACCAAAAACCATCTACGCTACGTGAGCTGCAAACATCTCCCTCTATAATATATTTATATATACGTATTGGTTCTGGCCAAACAATCTGTTTTGCTCTTGGTGAGTGCCCGCACTGATGCTGTCACCTCGATTAGTGATGAAACGTTTGCAACCAAATTGCCCAACTCAGCGAACAAGCCAACGACCATATATATGTATATATATACAACCGCTGCATGCCGATATGGCACCATCGAATGCTGTGGCGTCCATAGCAAAGACTTGCTTTCATAAGGCGAATATTTCGGACGATGAGAACCTTCCCGGTAAAACATGATGAAAACCATGATGAAGGATTACTTAGGCACTGGCCATTTATGAGTAATGTGTGACAAACCCAGTAGTTGAATTGCATGAGTTTTGCTAAAGTTCACAACGTTCAGTGCTGACCACCGGGCGATCCCCTAATGAAGCTGAAGCAGATGACAAGCGGAATATCACTCAAAGGGTCGATTCGTTAACCGCACGATTTCTGAGCACCGACAACCAAACGGTTGTATGTCAACGTCTAATAACTAATCAAACAGCGTTCGGATTAGCGGCCGTAGAACAGTTTCATGAAAACCCCCTGGTTAGTTCAGAAATCAAGAGGGTGCAGCCAGCAGGTTTCGTGAGCATTCTCGACCGAGAACCATCAAGCGGTTATCAGCCACTGGTGATGGTAACCATGCAGATCGCATTATTGAAGACCGAGTTTTGTATGCTGTTCTTCCAGACAGCATACGCCAACATTGTGGCCTGGTCAAGGAAATTCCTCAGACACTTTGGACCCGTTCAAAATCTTTCAGAAAATGTTTTGTATAGCCGGGAGCTGAAATAAGGCTTGAACGGTACAATCTGACACCCAGAGATGAGATAGTGTCTGACAAAAATGCGGGATCGGCCACAGTGCTTGACATCGTTGGACGGAGCTATCACAGACAGGTTCAAATAGCCATATTATAGTGATAACGAATAGTTAACGTTGAGCATCCTAACGACAAAACAAAACTGAAAATTGATGGTAGCACTTAAAAAATCACTCAAGGATCCGAGGTGGATAAATGGACAGATCCGATTTTGGAACACTAATTGTCGCCATGGGAAACGAAGTGTTGGATCTAACTTGAACGTATGATAATTCCCTTAATCATTTGATTACTTCGCCTATGTACTTTTGATTTCCAGTTGCTTTGCTTATCCGTAACTCAGCTTGCGGAGGCCGTCCCGTCCGACACCTGGTATTGGCATGTGTGTGTGTGTGTGTGAATGTGCGTAGCTGATCTATTCACTCATGCGCATTCATATCTCGTTTGCCGAGCATGCATTAACTTGGTTTCTCTTGAGTTCCGTGTGATGGCACGGCCAAGTAGAATCACAAGGTTGTCGTCAGCTGGGATGACCGCAATCCACACTACTGAGCCGTCATTCCGCTCGCCGTTGTTGGGTTTGATGACGTTGACACTCTAGTGTACCGGTCAGTGAAAGACATGTTCACTTGTTGATGCTACGGGGGTGAACAGTTCAGGTTTTCTGTACGCACTTGCTTACTCTTGTGTTAATGGTACCGTAGAATTACGAACCCAATTGTTCTTTTTGATATTCAGCATTGTCGAACCTACCCGTCACTCAAGGTTTCAGATTGGGAATATCGGCACCAAGTTGCTTAATTTTGTTTCCTTTGAGTGCGAGCTCTGTTTGTCGAATTAAATATCGTAACATTAAAACCGAGAAGACCACAACGTAATATCAGAAACTAGATGATATCACGAGAAATATATTGGAAATTGGATAAATTGTTTACTGGATGTAGAGCGTACCGACAACGAAGTAGTTGGTGCGAACATGAAATCAGTGTCTTTAATGTAATCAACTATTCTCAGGGTTTAGGCGTATCCAATAGCGTCCATACAGAAAATAACAACGTACCGCGGTTAATATGTCATTTTGTGTAGTAACTGAAATTAATGTAACGTCTGAGAAGAGGGAAGTCTTGAGACTCGTAAGCAAGGCAACAATATTCCGTCACTGAAACGAGCCGAGAGGATAACTTATATGGGAGCCATGGAAATATTTTTGCCAGAAGGTTTGCGTAGAATGGGCACGTGCAGTCATTGAAACAAAGGTAAAATCACCTGATCATTCGTGATGAATGTTTCAAAAAGTGTGATGGAAGTAGTGTAACTTGCGAGGACTATGGTAGACTCGATCTCTTATTGGAAAGACATTTCGAGGAAATAGTCGGAAATGAACTTTTATAAAACCTGAGCATTTCATAGATGATCTATCCAGAACAGTGTAACAAATTCAAAACTAGACAGCCTACATGAAAAATGCCATCCGTCTAGTTAATATTTTGCTTACTCTCTGACCAGTAAGTGTTTGCCTTTTGGCCCATTTCATATTAAGGCCCATTTGGTAAGTTGTAGAACATGGATGAATTCCGAAATATGTTGTAGCAATTGTAACAAAGCTGTTATCTCTATTCCCTTAATACTGCATCCGTGAGAGCATGTGGCCACTTAGCAGAAATATACACATAATTGTTACCGATGTAACTACCCAACGCAGATGTGAATCATTTTATGAATCAGGTAGAAAAAAGCGTACCACGAAATAAATGTGTACACTGCGGCCAATTGGGCGACATTATCAGTGAGATACGCCGACATTTCTTGAGAGCCGGTATTATTTCTCTAGCCTGCGATTTTTCATATGCACCTGTAAAGGCCCATATGGTGATGTTAAATAGTGACGCTTGCTACCTTTAAGTAGTGAACATCCACTCCTTCCTCAAAAACACCACATCTGCTATTCGGCTGGTTTAATTAGAATCCTCTAAATACAATGGACGGATATATTTTCGCTGTCCATACTCGTGTCCTTCGCTTCAGTATGTTCACAAAACCACCAAACGGCTCATAGCCCAGTTGTGTGTTGCTAGACCCAAGAAATGTGTTCACAGTTTGTGCATTATCCGGTTGTATAAGCACCCCAGATTGAGAGGAACACTTTGAATTGGACTGATGGATCAATTTGTTACATCAGCCTTTCCTATTTGAAATTTTTTCTGGGGCCATAATTTATCACCACGGCTGGAGAAGGTGGTCGGGTGATGCGGAACCAAATTCTACCCGTGTTGTTACCAGGTACCAGGCATTGCCCGATAGTGACGTCTCAGTTTGAGGATAACAACAATGCATCTCATGATTGAGCTTACCATGAATTATTATGCAGTCTCACTCAAGAGCTCACGAACGACAGCAGCACTATCATTTTTCGAGACGATAAATGGTAAACTGACCGAACGAGACCGAATATATGTACAAATATATATAAATATATATACGTATATGTGTATACATATATGTTCAAACAAAATGAAGGTAAAAACGAAAATTGCATTTAAAGATCAGAAGAGAAACTGGGTTTAGAATGAGTCTACCTAAGCTGAATTTTATCACCGGAATCCAATATCATTTTGCGTATCACTGTGATCTGAGGCAAAAATATTCAGCACATGAAGGTTGACTGGCGCTGCGAGAAGTAGCGCTGCAAAATCGAATGTGAGATATTTTCTTCCCATTAAGCAGACCTTAGATTTCTGGCACCACTTTTACTGACAGCTTTTATTGCTCTCCAAATCGAAAATGATGAATCTGAGAGAGGAAGATTGTTGTGTAAAATCTGATAACAAACATATCTCTTTCTTCTAGATGTCCAAATGTTTGATCGTTTACAAATACAACGTTCATAAAAATTGTAGATCCACCGGATTGCAGTGAGAAACCTTTAATCATTTGATTACTTCGTTCAAATAAAGAGATTTTTTTGAAAACTCTTCGACAGCTCACGACCGGTTTCGCCCTTCTTGGGGTTCATCAAGTAGCCGTAGTCCCCGAGTTTTCGTCTTATCTATGAGATGTACACTCAGTTACAAGTTTATTGTGATATCTCAAATATCGTGCCAACAGAAACATGAGGTGGCAGCACATTCAGTTGTAGAATATCACAAACGAGAGATTCAGTTGAATCTCTCGTGAAAACCAAATTGACCTGCAAATGAGTGCATTTCTTGGAAACAGTCCAATTGGGGTTCAAGTAGAACATAAGGTTGACGGAAACTCGGAGACTGCGCCTGCCTGCTGAGCTCCAAGAAAAGCGAAACCGGTTTTGGAACTTAGAAGAACTTTCAGCAACCTTGTTAGTAGTTTCCTTTATGAAAATATACTGCGATGTCCCGAATATCGTGCCGACTGAAACACGAGGCAGCCTGTTTGCATCACATTCAGTTGAAGAATATCATAAACGGGAGATTTAGTGGGAACAAAATTGATTTGCGAATGAGTGTATTTCTAGAAAAGAGATTTTTTTTGTAAAACGAAAGTGAACGCAAACTACGAAAATTACACAATTAAGTTCGGCCAGTTTCGTTTGTATGTGGTGTTGTTTGGTCGCGGAAGTGGTCCATCAGCTGACAGAACCGTAAGGTTCACTGGGTTGGTTTCCGAGATCGTAATGGACGAACCAACCACACTGAACATGTCTGAACACATACCTATTCGACTATGTGCGCACGCCGTACGATGGTATAGTTTTCTGACACGCTTGCATTGCACGTCGAATGTCGTGTGCCCAAGTCCCGACACTGTCATTGACGTGCAAGTGCAAAATTCAGTGGATGTTATTTCCAAACAAACTAGCGAGAATAAATGGATAGGGATTGGAGGAGAACTGTAAACACGACAGGAGTGCATGCGCGGACACGTACAATTTGATGGGAGCAAGCTCCGACAGAATGATGATCAGTTACCTACCCAAGTTTCGATCGACAGCAGACGTACGTTAGCATAAGTTGTCAGCAAAGAGTTCCCATCAAACTGCGGTACATGTATTTTAGGAATTAATAGGTTCGGTCACTAAGTTACTTTGGTTAATATGTCTAATTTCAGCAGATTTTATCGCCTCGTGGTGGGTCTATTTAAATTCCTCAGTATATTCGATTGATATAAGCAGTTAGGATTATCTCTCCATTCTTAACCAGACAGAACGCCCAGTAAGTTTTGTCGCTGTCATCCTAGGTAATTTTTGCTATTCTGTAGTCATTACTACGCATTTTGCTCACTGAGAATCTATTCCTTTAAAGTCATAACAGACATCTTATAACTCAATTTACAAATGTTCAGCAAATGAAAATTTAACCTCCCATAGCTTCATCCACACAGGATGTTGTCCATCTTTTCTCGCTGAGCAAGTAATTCCACTGGCTCTGCATGCTTTGAAATGTCAAACAGCATTTATGGTGCATATCAGCCAAGCCTAGTTGAATAAATGCTCTAAAATTGTACAGATAAGCGCATCTTCGCGGACAGTCAGTTCCAAAATCATTCAAAATCCGTTACAGTTGCAACAAAGGATGAAACGCCATTTTATTCATTGGTTTACTTGGTGAGGTCCAAGTGATCAATTAAAAATGCTATATTCCACGGTAAATACAAACGTGAGGACATTGCTCTCTTTCCCGGATACTGTCTACAACTGCGATTCTCTCAGTGTAGTACAGTTATTATGCCGCCAAAATCCATTAAAGTTAGATGGTCATAGCGCCATTGTGGAGGCAAATAACCACCAGAAGGTCGTTTGGTTCTGTAATTTATATAATGTACATGGGTCACCAGGATTTCTTTTCGAAGCTTGTCATGACAAACAGGATGTCAGCATGGGTATAAGCTTGTGAGAAAGTATGAGGTGCAACCAAATTATGACAACGGACTTTAACTATAGTAAGTGTTCCATTCTGTCGTGTATTAGAATGTGCTAGAACTTCAAATGACTGGAAAAACAAATATTTGAGGTCAAAATGAAAGCATTCGCAGAAGGTAAAGAAAAGGCTTCTTATGGTGATTACATTTGATCTCTACTCGACCACAAACTGGTGTAGACTCTGTCAGATATTTTGGCATTGTTGAGCGTAGATTATGAAACATAATAATATTTGCAAACTACGGAAGATATATTTTAGCACGAGGAGTGGTCCAATTGCTTGGAAAATGGCATTTCCTAGACTTCAAACTACCCAACTCAAGGCAAATTTTGACACAATTGCAATGAAAATATACCCGTGGTAAAAGAAGAAAGATATGCTCTTCGGTCTTTGACTAATTAGATACCAGCACACCTTCTAGATAAAGGCGATATCCACCTGTTTAGAAAAGTTCACTGTATCTAAATCGTAAACAGTTGCTCTATCGATCGTATATGAATTATGGAACTGGTCAATCAAACTATACAGTGTGGTGTTGTTCGGTTAGACTTGATGGCCGAGACAGACAAGCAAGCATACCGGCTGCGTCCACATTGCATGATATGGGAGTATGAAGAATAAGGTTTTCAACCGGTCACTGATTTTTCTGACAGTCTGTCTAAATTAGATGAACAGCTTTGATGGTCTATGCAACATGATATTCGATTGCATGATAGTGGCAAGCTCCTCTTCAATTTCTATTGTTTCCCTTTATCTGTTGTTTGATTTTATTTAAAAGATCCAATTGAATGAGCAATTGTTGTTCATCAACTCTATCACGATAAGGCTTGCGCCGAGAAAAAATATGATGTGATCCGGCTATGGGTATTCAGGCGACCGTATTTATCATTCGTTCAACCCGTAAATTCACCACCGCAACGGATGTTGACCAAAAACTAACATTCAACCAGTTCATCATTTGAGACAGCCCCAAAACGGAATGAGGAGAAACACAAGAGCAAAAGGGGTCTTTAGAATATTCGTACTACCAAAAGTTCTTAAATGAAGTAAAGATGGGGAAAATGGAGTCATTGGAGAATAATTAAACTGGTCAAAATGCGTAATCACTAGTTCAGAATGGGACAAATAATATACCTACTTTTAGTTGCGCAAGGCCCTCTTACTGTGCTCCTTACATCCTACATTTTGGTAGTGTAAGGGCACTTTTAGAATGCCCATTGATATTTTACCCTGTGGGCGAAGTTAATTCATGCCAAAAAGCCAAGGAACAATGTAGAGAAATTTCATTTATAGTGTTCATCATAAGCATCGGAAATCTCACAAAAGCCTAGACAGCCTCGAACACGCGATCCCACGGTAAGCAGTTTATACACTTAACCCTCCGGCCACGAGTGACTGATCGATATCGCGATTCACTCGAATACAGACAGGATACGGAGTCACTCTTCCTTTGGTCATAGAATTCGAAAGACGTAGCCAAGTCTTGGCTGACGGTTTGATTTACAACTTCCCAGATGGAGTTCCCATAGAGTTTTTCAAAATTTTCTATGTGAGATATTGTGATAAAAATGACTAAATCACTCAAAATTCACATCATTTTCAATAGCTCAGAGCACATACCAACGAGCAGTTTCTTGTCAACTCCCATGACAAAGTCTAGGGTAAAGTGCAGCGCTATCAAAAACGAACGCTACCAGAGTGAACTAACATTTACCATCAAACACCCAGCATACCAAAATAGCCAGTCCTCAAATAATAAAGAACGAATCCACACTATTGGTGGAAGTTTGTGAAATGTGTGTTAGTCCTATCACAAAACGTGAACGGTACCAGAAGATTCTGATAAGGTAACAAAACTGTTCCTAACGGGCAAGAAAACTAAAAACACCTGTCGTTTTTTGTACGTCTCAGCTGAAAGCCTTTCATGTACAGAACGCAATTAGGTTCGGCCGAATTCGTTCTGAAGAGTCTTCTAACAAATAGTGTATTGTAGGTAACAGCTTGAGGTTCAAGAGAGACAGGCAAAACGCTTGCCTACTCAATGAATGGTGCTAATACTAGCTGCATGTAAATTCGGATATTTTATTTCCAATTATTCGTCTGTTGCACAGTTACCCACGGAATACTGTGAGACTCGATATTAAGGAAGGAAGTTTCAAGAACTTTAGTGAATAAAACTCATAGGTCATTTAAAAGGGAGTTCTTTGTATGACATGCGGTTGTTTTAATGCTTTTCGGATTTAGTTATTTTGCTCTTAGTTGTGTATTTGTTTGACAAAAATGCAAGCATTTAATATACCCATTATACGTTCTATTTCAGAGCCCAAACCAAGTGAGTTTCCATGACAAACGGCATCGTTCTTACAGTCTCATGCAATCGGTACTATGAATATGTGGAATGGAGTTCAATCTGTATCAGCTGATGGTCAAAAGTGTTATATGCTGATGATTTATTGATGCTGCTGATTTGTATGACCGGAGACCCGTGGTCTCAATAAGGAGCAAACGGGTACTCCCGAAATGTGAACCTCAGATCTCGTAACTTATTCCGCGGGCGTCAACCCCTCATAAGGTGGACAGATTTTTAAAGACAAAACAGGAAATACTTAACCTTATTCCGTGATCGCTTGAAGGGTGAAATCATCCTCAGGTAGAGTCTTTCGTAACAACACCTTTGTATGTGACCCAGATGATACTTGTTACCCGTGACCTTCCGGATAGAACATATGTGAACATCTATACAGCCCCGCTCGCAAGGCCTTTGCTATCACGCTGACGTACTACATACTTATGGTCATATCGCCATTCGTTTTCAAATGGTAGAGTGCTCGTTTCACTGCAGCCAATTACATCACCTCACCTAAAATTTGATCCATACTCAGCAGACACAAGAAGCTTTAAGGCTTTCGTATAAAAGTTTAAATTCATAGAATACATGAAAATACATGTCGCTTACATGTGAAAATTAACATGATTACACGACTAACTGGAAAAAATTGTCGGAGCTCACAAGGAACGAGCTCGACTCCAGTACAAGTGACACATGAAATTAGCCAGTTCTCTTGGGGTTGTATTCGAAAGATTGGAAAACCAGTGTTTGCGAAGAGTGCGCGAATGTACAGATGAATAGAACGGGAATAGACATCGAATATCCAATATCAAACACATCAAACAGATAACCTTCCCAAACACATAACCTTCGTGGCAGAAACCACTGTTGCTACATCTGCCAAGGCAAGGGAGGGTTTTGGTGGGATAATTAAGTACTTATCATTTTCCAGCTAATCTAGGCCGCAAATATTAAGACCGTCGTCATGCTATGTATTCTTGAATCGCTGTGCAGCAGGTCATACTCTGAAGGTACTAAGATCAAACACGGACTGCGAAATGAGCGTTGAGCCATCAGAATCAAAGCAAACTAGCCGCACCCACCAGAAAGAAACGAATGTGTCCATCACTCGTCTTTCCATCTTGCGTCCACCATTCAAACAGCATTTTTATAAACAATTACTGTAAACCCTTCTTAAAGAGTGGTACTTTGACTTAAAAAACAACATTTAGCCTGGAGTATTATTTAGGGGAAAAGTTTATTGCATAAAAAACACCGTCGGAGTATGGAATTCATTTTCAAGTTATTCCAAAGTTAATAATGACGTTGACTAATTCATTCTTGTGGAACGGAATGTAATGTGCCAACAAAACTCTCAACAGCTACGACAACCCCGTTGTTCCCAATATTGCCAAAAGGTAAGTTATTGATGGCCTAACCACAGATTGTTCATTTTTTTCTGCAGAAAGTAAAGATATGGGTAGTTGAAAAGAGAATCCTTTCTGTTAGTGAAAAGCCGAGAAGCACAGTACATCGGTTTCGTTACGAGATTTTAAGGGACTGAAAGTATATAATCTATGATAGGCCGCGCAGATATTGGGAAAACAATTGTTCAGTCAAGAGTTTGGCACTACAAAAGTAAAGTTCTGTTGTAGGTGCATCCCACTTAATTTTTTAGAATTGAAAGTTGATCAGTGTTTTTTCCAAGCTGGGATTCTTCATCTTGCAGTGTTCAATGAGATTTATCGATTCGGTAGTTGGTGCAGGTTATATCCTATGCGGTTTCGCCAAAGACGTCATTTTGGTGCATAACTGGACAGCCTTCCTGATACCTACTTGTGAGACTAACTAGGATATTGATCCACTGTTATCTTTGCTAAATACCAAAATTGCAGCACATTTTATGTTTCAGAACCCAGCGGAAATAAGAATTACCTACCTCAAAGGCAGAGTATACCGCGACTTAATTTTTATATTTCTTGTTTTTTTTGTTTAGTGGTTATTGTTTTAGAACAGTTAGACTGTATGGGGTGACTCATGGTTTGCTGACGAAAGTTGCATATATCAACCTGAGCTACAAAGCTAGGCAAAATAGCGTGGTTATAAAAACTTAGGAAACAGATAATTTATGTCAGTTCTTGGAGGCATCCAGGTGAGAAATATTGGTGGGGTAAAAATGCTATAAAAGACCTTTGTCTCTGGTTATTAGCCAAATGATGGCGCATCACACTGATCCTTGTGGAAAACGTATTTTTTCCTCTGTAAGAATAGTTCTTCTTTCTTTGGCAGGTGATCAAGTAAACGTCGTGCTTAGCAACTGAGTTTAGGTTTTTGTAGTCTACCGTATGGGAAAGATTTATCACATTTTAAGAGATCTGTTGTACAGGCATGCGAACAAAATTTGGATGTCCTTTTAATTTCCTGTAGCTTATTTGGTGAAATGTTTCTTAGAAGAATCTGGTCTGTCAAAAGGGGTTGGTAACTGCTGGTAGCATTGTCATAACGCATTTTTTTAAATTTCCTAGCAGCAAAGCGTACGACAATGTTCCTTATCTTTCTCAACCAAATAGACCGGTTCTACAGTCTTCCAGAACCAGCTTGACCCTTTCAATAATCTCCGCAAAATCCATTTTTCCATGAATTAATAAACGTAGTCAAGTAACGCCCACAGATGCGTTTTCATAACAACTTGTCATATGTCGTGAATAGTCTCTTCCATCTTCAAATAAACACTGACAGAGCTAAGGATACTTACCGTTTTTGTGACTCTAGTAATGTTTTTGTTGCAAAACAACTTTAGAAACTCTCTGAATCCTTCGTTTTATATTCGTATCGTTAAGGTCATGGTGCTAACCGTATAGCCGCATTGCCAAACGATCTCATACAATGTTTGCTCGCTGTTCTTGCATTTTCTTAATGACGTGTAAAAAGGGAACGGTCACGTGAACCGTAGAGTAAATTGTGACTCATGGGAGCTAGAATAGAAAGTCCCGTAAGAAAACATCTCGCATATGCCCATTCAATACATGAACAGACAGAGATATAACCCTCATGACCCAGTCATTTATTTTCAAAACTTCAGGTATTCATGTTTGCAACTTCTACACTGCAATTCTATGGATTTAGACACTGGTACAAATCGTAATTTTCAATGTAATTTTTACAATCCACATGAACTTTCAAACGTTCGTCTTTAGATGGTGAGTCATGCTGGTTTTTTGTTGTAAATTACTATTCGATTGTCTTTAATGGCTGTGAAGGAACAACATAAAGTGCGTGAGAATTGTCATCTTAGTGGCAGACAGGCAAGTGATTGGAGCTTCATTGAAATAAATAGCAGTTGACAAAAAATTTGACTCGACAATTATTTTCAGATGAAATTTAAACCGATAGATTCCTTCTTGGCAGAAGTTTGGTGCCACGAAATTTTCCTTAAAAAACAGGTAGGTATAATGTTTCGTTATTTCCTAATAAGTGGATGTGTTTGAAATTTAGAGAACTGGCACCAGGCCTAACCAATCCAGAAATCTTCGTAACGTAGTCCACCAGAAGGTATGTGGAATAACTATAAACGAGTGACACAATGCAATGTTTTACCTGGACAAATATGGCGACCACTAAACGGAAAACATTAGTCTAAACAAATTGCTACTAAAAGCAATTGAAACAAGACGACAGATGCTGACTTTCTAAATCTAATAATAACCTAGTGGTGCAGCTGAAAACGTCACTATACGTCAAATGAGCAGGTGAATGTCACAAGGCACAACACATTGTACGATTTCCTGTCTTCATCTTTGTTTGTGTGTTTGTACTGTTTATAAAAATTTGGACAAGGCCCTGATATAAAAAAGAAAATTTGCGCACAGTTATAAATAAATCTATCCAAGTTTTCGTCAACTTTGCATCTAGTTTCATGTCAAATATCGCGTGAGGTCTTGAACAACGTTGACCAAATTTTCTCCTCAGCTTATGAATTTGAAAAAGTTTCAAGTAAGTAAAATGATATCCAAGCAGGGATTTCAGAAAAATCAAAAGTAAATCCGTGTTAATTAAGCCTCCAGTCAATTTATTTAGGTGCTGTCTCACACAATATCTCGAATCATGCTGAAGCCGTCCTTGATAAATTTAAAATTTACGTCGTTCAACAGATTAACGGCTATTTTGCTAAATCTATTTATTTTAATTTCTATTTAATTGCACTCGTAGATTGGCATCGACGTAAGTGTTTTTGTAGTTTTTTCCAAGACACGATCCAAATGGAAGTGGATATCTTCATAGCCACCAGTATGATGACTGCAGTCTTTGAGATTGACTACTTTGGATTTCAGATGGGCATAAACTTGCCTGATGGCGAACACATTAATTCTTAAAAGTAGTTACTCAAAACCTTTATAACTTGAGCGTCTGGTCGTCAGTTGAAGCACCATTTCCGTGAACAATTTTTAATTTTATGCCATCATCTTTTGTCATCTAGAGTACCTAAAATACTCTTCATGGGGTAAGCAAGTCAATGGATGAAACTGCTTTTGTTTATTACGTTCATTTTGAAAGCTGGCTGCTAGAGTATGAGTTCTGGTAAATCTGAAAATGTCAAAGTTCTAAACAGATTCTTTTCAACGAAACCCTATTAGACGTGCTTAGAACATAACTCAATCCATTTCATTTCACTGGCAGCCAAAAAGGCCGCAGTTCAAAGTAAGTATAAATAGTTAATTTTTGGAGGTATTAATCATCACTTGCGGAAATGGAGATCACATGACACATCCTCGTGATGTCAGAAGGCAAAATTGGCGCAACAAGGTAAAAGCAATGGTCACTTATTGAAACGCCACACCATGGTAAATATCGCAACGGAAGTGCAAGTCACTCAATTATCGAAACGAATAACGTTGATGTTTTCACATGTCCTCCTGTACATACTTCAAATTTCAAATATTTCCTACCTTTATCTGAGGGGAATTGTGCAAGATTCAATAAGCTTACACAGTGTTTGATAAAAATGCAATTTTTCGCGCAATTAAAACGTAAGGTAAAGCTTTTGTGCAACGTTGAAATATCTTGCATTTTGTTTTAAAATTTGGACCGTCCAAGACGCGTAAACTGAATATATTACTGAATATTTTTAAACTTCCACTCAAAGTTCAGCACTAATTTGAGAAATCATACCAGTATACAACTTTCTAAAAATTTATTCAGTCAACTTTGTGCACTATCATGAGGCCCCTACAGTTTCCGTTTCCAAAACTCTCCCGAAACTTATCTTTAGTTTGCGATAAATCCTGTAAGTAGAACTGCTTACAACCACAGCATTCATGTATAACTGCAGTTGACATTTTGCCACCAATTTAACCATATATGTCACATTTTTTTCATTCTGCTATTTAGTGGTTGACTACTTGGAACAACGTAAGCAACCTCTACACCGTTTGAGAATTTTAAAGACAAATTACATATTTCTGCTTATTGAAAGTTCTTGGTCGTCTATACTGTTTTGCTCCCCGTTTACAAAACATCTTGTTTTCTGTAAATTACCTTGAAAATTCAATACGCAGTGAAGGCCAAGATCGAACGCCCAGGTGAGATGCGTTGTTTTGAAGACCGATTTTGAGACTGAGCGGATAACTAACACTTACTACTGATATATGAGTTACATAAATTTTTCGTCCAAAATTGATTTGCCGTGTTTAGCAAAGCATGCTCTGGATAGAGGTGAGTTGCGCTCCATCGGCCTTCTTAAATATCACGCGATTTTTACTGTTAGATTTCTACAAATAGTATGCGATGATCAGGTTACCTTTGTCAGCTTCAAATAATATCTGTTGCAGTCGGAAATGCATAGCTTAGCATAGTGACCGTTGTAATGAAGACTCTCTCAGAAACATTCCAAAAGAGTAATCTTTATCGGTCGTCACATCGTTGGATTTTCGGCCAAAATCATTCTGTTACAAAAGATCGGGTGTCGTCTTTTTTCTTTGGTGACCTAATTTGGTAACTGGTGCATATGACCACCAGCTGGTTTTGTATTGTAGTTGAAATATCGTAGAGGCAAAATGCTGAATTATATCTGTGATGTGAAATCATGGCTCTCTTTATCAAGTGGTACTAAACACCAAACCAATAGACTGCACACCTTTTGATGTTTCTGGTTTCCATGACCCCCATCTGAGACAAAAAAGAGTGTGGATTAGAAGCTCAAACTAAATAGTAGACGGCCTGCTGCAATGACCAGTAAAAAGCATATCAACCGACGAAACTACTTGGATATTGATTCGTTTGTTGCACTTGGAGGTTGGATGGCTAACTTTCCAACACAAATAAAAGTGATCTCATCATCTATGCCGGATGCTTACATAATTTCCAAACGGTATCTAAGCGCTCTCAAGTGATTGGTTTATTGCGTTAGATGGTGTGTCAGCTTGGAATCCTTCTTCTATGTAACTTGACATTTCTAATCCTCTGTTGTGATTGAGCCTACTCCTAATAGCTTTGTAGTTTTTGTTCTACTTGATTGTTTGAATAGGTAACTATCGAATTTTAGTATCGTTTTCTTTTTCTCTAATTGTCCGGTTGTTATTTGTTAGGTATTTTTCCATACAGTTGGTAGCCCTCTTAAAAGTGTGATTCTTTCGTTCCCAGGATCTCACAGACTGGGTTAATATCTATGTATTTGTTGACTGTTTTCTGCATGCAGTTTAACGCCTCGGTAAACCCTCTACTCTAAGATTGCTCTTTTGTGGCTTTTTAAATTATTATAATCTGATTGCTTGCATGGCTACCGGGTTGTAAAAATCGATAAACGTATACTTTACAACATGTTTTCAATTTCACTTTTTCCATTCATCTCTCGATCTGTAGTTTTTAGCTTTCAAGATGTACATTTATTCAAACTCGCGATTCCCCTCCTATAGCTTCTCAAGTACAAACCACTGATTGTGAGTTTATGTTTGATGACACCTAATATAATTTTAATGCAAGGAGTAAAATCCAAATACATTTATGAATACACTCAGGAACTGAATAGTACGATATTTGTAATTTTACATCTAAATTTATTTATTTTCGATTCACAGTGGATTCATACGCTGGAGCAGGTAAGCAAACAAAAAAGATTCTTTTATCACGTTATTGCATTGGGCATGCTGAAAATATTTTTTTGGGTTTCAGCTGTCTATTCGATCTACTACTGTAAGTACCCACCTCGTCTGCCGTAAGTAAAATGGTGCATTACTTATAATACATATTCACAAGGCATTCCACATGCACCCGAACAGAAGTACTGCAGAAAAAATGAAGGCAGTTTAATTTTGTTTTTAAATCAAAGGTGGGTTAAAGCTAGTTCCCATGCTTGAAATTACTCCATTGAAAATTGATGTATCTCTATGTAACGAATATAGGACATGTCTTGTGGCTGATGTAGTTCGTGGACTATCCGTATACTGTGATAAAGGGGGAGAACCAAGATGACTATAGGTATGTCATACCCTCATTTCTTCTAAGCTAATGCTCCCACCGTAATGTGTCCTATTGTTTGTGATAAGTATATGATGATTATGAAAATAATCTGCGTGTTAAAGTCAGTGGAGCAATGTTATAGGTCTTTCTAATTGTTTCCATTGCTATAAGTCCATAATTAGATCTCATCTCTATTTTCTGGATACATTCGAACAGTCCTACAGCAGATCCAAGAAGGTAAATTCACTAGGCGAATAGTGCTTATACGCTACAAATTAATATGTAATAACCTCACACATTTTGCATTTTCTAAAAACAAGGCGCTGTTAGTGCTGTTATTGTGTCCATGACTATTGAAGCGAATGTAAAATATAGTCCCTATGATGGTTCCGTATTTACTATTGATGTTTGATCACTTACAGTGCTCATCAGACATCTTTACAAATGGAAACTTTTTTGTTCAGGTCTGGGGAAGTTATGCGAATGTAAGTTTTAAGTAGTCACCCATTGCATAATAAAAAGCATTTACGGAATTAGGGCCCTGTATTGATCGCTTCTTGCCAACGAGGTAACGCGCCATTTAGTGTATGCCACAGGTAGTTAAATTGGTAAGACAAATTGAGTAGGCTCATTTGGGTAGACTTTCTTGAATAAGGGTTGTGTACATCTTTAAGTGGGTCACTTGTAGTGATATGTAGTTGGGTATTCCCATACAAAATTGCTGTCAATATAAAGTCAGCGTTTGTCAGTTTTGGTGTTTTCCCATGTTAATTCAGCTCCTATAAAGATTTTGTCGGTTTGTCATGCAGGTTAACATGCGTCACGGTTCATATTTTCGATTGAGTCACGCTTACAGTGTGCTTGAACCAATATCTTCGTGATTCAAAGCACCAAATCGGTTTCGATTACACTCAATTACCCCGGATTGCGTTCTTGGTACACTGTGAACCGATTCTTGCAGAATCGCTATATATAGATAGACATTCATCTGAACTGTGGCACGTCTATATGCACGTTTTGGTGAAAATGGATAGGACACAGGTTTTTCCCGTGTCAGAGACTGTATTGTTGAGTTGGGTAAAATTGGCCGAATTCGTTCTATGGTTTTACCGTAGTTATTCTGCTGCTGCTGCTAACAGAAAGAAAACGAGGCATTTTTATGAATCGCACACAAGGAAATGAAGGGACCCTAAGAGATTTATAATGACGACTCGCCACTGTGTCTAATGCTTTGAAGGGTAGATGCCCCATCCCTGCAACAAGGCAGCTTATGTCCCAAAATTACTTCAAAACGATTTTTTGAATGTACCCGGATTACGTACTACTTGAAAGACGTATTAAAGCTATCTTTTATCAGGTACTCATATTTGCAAATAATCCATCCTTTGTATGTTTTGCCGATGCCATATACGTGTATATGTGTGTACACTCACTGTATTTTTAGACAAGAAGAAGTGCGAAATTGGTGAGTGATTTTAGTGCGTTTTGTAAGAGTACTCAGAGACTGAATGCCACAGGAAGGAACATACTGCATCTTTTCCCCTATACTTGATACGCTTCTATCAGAATATCCAGGCTACGGTAAGAATCATGTATGAATCTACTTTTTCCTGATTTTGTTCCAATCTGCGTGTTTGAATGCCCGGAACTGTACTTAAAAATTAACAAAACAGTAAAACTCCACTTGTTATAAGTTGGGAACTTCCTCTGATCCAACCCAAACTGACGTTTATGTATGTGCACATTACGTACCAAACAAGTTCCGCAAACTCCACCACATCAGATGGAATATTTAGACCACTTTTTCCCAGAATATCCCCCCAAGTATTTCGCCGAACCACCTCACTCTCTCGAAGTATACTTTTAAGCTGAACTCCATATTACAATCAGACCAACTGGTGAAAGGAAGAAGGCTCTTGCTGCGGAGTTATTTATTAGAAAACGCCAAGTGAACAGTTACAGACTATTGGACAGGGGAGCGATATTCTCATATGCAACTTGTTTACAAAACTGAGTATCCATCTTCTCCTCGAACGCGTCTTCCTGAAATTTCCTGGACACTCATTGACTGTTACTCAATCGCAAACAAATGCTACCGAGAGAATCGACAAATTCCGTAATAGATCTCACTTTTCAAGAGATGCAGAGCGGATTTACGAGAAAACATACTACTCGCATGCCACTCCATCAGCAGTACCACCGTTACACTGGTAGCTCTAGAAAAAAGCCCAAATGCTCGTCCACTTATCTGGTCTCATCTAGTTTATACGAACATCAAGACATATCGCGCAAACTACATGCGCCTTGCAAATCACGAGTAGATATCCAATGACCTAACCAATACCGACCACCGGGGCAGTCATATTAATTCCTGGGTATTGTCACTTTGCTGGTAGGTTGTATCGTTCATTGCATCATGGCAATAGACTGACTCAGGATATGCCTAATGTTACCTAAGTAAGACATGAAACGAAGCACTGAGTTAATATATTTTTATGTTGGGAGGAAGTATAAAAGTAAACAGTTGTTTTATATTTCGTTTTATTGAGATTTTGTAAAGTAGCACGCGGACGTATAAACAGGACTGATTAAACAATGCAATTCGGGAATAGACCATCAACATTCTACCTCTGACTACTGTAAGTTTGGACTTCGATGATTGGCCCACGTGTGTAGGAAACTGACAGAAAGCCTCTGTGAAGGCAGTGTTGGGTACAAAACTTAGACCGTATGCAAAATTCCTCTTCAGCATGATGTTTGGAAAACCCGTTTGTCAAATTATGGTCTGCCAATCTTTGGCAGCTGGAGTTGAACCCAGCATACTGTTCTTTTTGTCCGTTTGTATCGCGTATTCAAACAGTGCGGACACAACCACACAAAATGCTATTGTATCTAAAAAAAATTGCCTATCACAATGTGTAGGAAACTGACAGAAAGCCTCTGTGAAGGCAGTGTTGGGTACAAAACTTAGACCGTATGCAAAATTCCTCTTCAGCATGATGTTTGGAAAACCCGTTTGTCAAATTATGGTCTGCCAATCTTTGGCAGCTGGAGTTGAACCCAGCATACTGTTCTTTTTGTCCGTTTGTATCGCGTATTCAAACAGTGCGGACACAACCACACAAAATGCTATTGTATCTAAAAAAAATTGCCCTATCACAAACTTCTCCATTGTGACCTTCGACGCTACAGCTTTCGTACAGGCCATCTTGAACCATACTCATTCTTCCTGCTTTTGGGATTACTTTTCTGGACTGCAGTTTACAATCCCTGGGGGAACAGCCGAAACATGAATCCATAATGCACACAAGATCGAGGGTGTCAAACAAAGTGTTCTGGTTGTTCAAGTGCTAAGAATTGTCAGGCTGTTAAAATACTGCACATTATGAATTATTCATGACCATCGTACTGTTATAGAGAAGAGAATTACATTTTGTAATTGACAGTAGTATATACTGGCTAATTAGCATCCTAGAGAGATACCATAAGTTAGAAGCTTAGTGTGACCAGAGACAAATTTTCAGGAAAGCTCTAACTATCACTGCACGATTAAGATATGGCCAAGGCACGGTACAGACAAGTATGAGGCAAACTTACAAACAAGGCGTTTGCTATCTAGTAATTTTAACATATACAATTTAGTTATTTATACTCGCTTTCAAAGGCTAGTGGATACAAATGCCTTCATCCGGAAACTTTGGATCCGCACTTCTTCAAAGGTATTTTTGAATCGGACTTCCTAAATAGGGCACGTTGGAGCAGTAGCCTGAATGAGCAGATATAGAAACCTATCTTGGAAGGGTTTTTTACCTCACATAACCCGAGGTTCATGGTATTTGAATGGTTCGGCGAACTTTCAACCTTGTTGATAACGTATCGTCACCATTTGAGGTGATTTAATCGGTAATTTGCCCTAAGTTGGGGAGGAGATAGGCGCTATTTGCGGTTCGCCGAGTAGCACGTAGCAAGTTTGTGTATACACAAGGGAAACAGAGTTGCTTCAGATTTTTCTGAGCTTTTAGATCATATTTGTTGAGTTGTACGCTTCTGTTCTGGTCGAAAAACACAGGTGATCTTTGAGCTTGATCCCTCTTATTAACATCTTGTGACCTTGGCCGGCTCACTCATGCAATCAGTTCTGTCGTCTGCCTCAGTCGCCTGTGTTTGCTCTATCAAGTAATCTAATAGATTTGGCCTCCCTATTCAAATGCGTTGCAGACCAGTGGCGTTATCAATGCTGGTGTAAGTTCTTTGTAAAACGCTGAATAACGTGTGTGCGACAAGTAATAGCCGTCCTCAAACTGCCCCCTCACAACTGTCTATCAAACTCCTGTAGACGGCCTAACGGACTGGGCACGAAGTGAGTTTATTCTAGTGATTAGCTTCTAGGGACTGAAACCCAAAAGAATGCGTACTTCACGCTGCACGAGACACAAAAAATACGTCTTACTGAACGGAATACCAAGTGCCATGTTGCAGGTCGTCACATTTTGCTTAGCCACTCCCTTTTAAACTTTCTTGCACACCATCTCTCCAAAGTGTCCAACGTCTGCGTATGACAATCCGCCATTCTGAAATATATGAGTAAAAACTGTACCTCGCTCTCTCAAACTCATCTAACCGTTTTCTCCTCTTTCCTCAAAACTAGGAATGTATTATTACATCGACGAGTGTAAGTTTTCATTCCCAGTGTGCAATTTGATAATGCAGTTATTGGAATTATCCGGTTTCCTGCATAACCACTGGTGTCCTGTCAACGGATTTGCTGTCGCTGATTGAGAAGATGGACTGTGTCATTTTTGTCGGGGGACTTTACATTATAAGAAAAAAAGCATAAATTTGAAGACATCTCATCAATGTCACGCATCTGTGTAATCTTTCAAAATTATTATTCAATGGCTTATATTCATCCATATTACACAGCTGAAAAAGAAGTTGACCGCCGTAAGTTAATTAGTAATAAAATTATCCTGAGACGTTAGACATTTTGGTTCTACGTACCAAAGACGTTGATGTGGCGGGAATGACGAGTTGTCGACAGTTTAAATAACTCGTTCATTCCTGGTAGTTTAATGCTTGGCCATGGCAAAATCGATCAAGACTGAGATCTTGGCAAGTCATTGGGAACAATGCTGAGTTAGTATCTTTCTCTACTTCAAACTGGTTCACTGAAGACCGAAACTTGACCTTCGGAACTGCGCAAAATAATAGAGGGACACCAGGCAGATTTTACAAAATTGAACCAATGAGCGCTCTTTGGGAGCCCACGGCTAAGTCTCCAATAGCTCATTTGCCCTGATGTCTGAAACTCACGCTGGAAAGTACAGTAGAGCTATATGGTGCTAGACATACACGCCACCGACAAAATTAGCACAAATTCTGCGAGTGAAACTTTAGATGTCAAACGTTCGCGTGCTCAAACGGAGTGCACCATTCGCGAGTGAATTAGTGAATAAGTGAGATTCGTTGCATTGTCTATTCTGCGTCTTACAATAGCATAAATCAATCTTTTACAAATGACCAGCTACTTGCGCATCTGGTGCTTAGTCTTTTAATTTCTATTAAGCATTAGGATCTGTGTCCGAATTTCCCATAGTTTAATGGCCAAAGGACTAAAATAGTTACACAGGCGATCTTACTTCTAAAACGCACGTTTTGTTGATAGGAGAATCATATTGCTCAGAAGCAGGTTTCCTACAAGTAAAGCAGTATGTATATGTTGAAACACCTACACACCCCATGAGTGAAAATTTTACAGAAGTGTGTTTCCTGCGCTGGGAATTTTTCCACTGGCACCACTCCCAACAAAGGATTTTCCATAGTTATTCGTTTTCTGTCAACTGTTTTTTCAAGGTTATTTTATGAAATAACTTTTTCCCAAAACAAAGTCTAATTTAGCTGGTACACTCAAGTTATCTATCCAAAATACAGACTAATCTTCTTTCCACCGCCAAAAATATTAATCGATTTACCTTCAGCCACAAAGATAATACGAAAGGGGATCCTCCAAAATGTGGATCAGTGCTTGGGAAAAAGCGCAACCATGATATCGTCTAAGACTATTACAGATCGCTACCGGTCACTAAGATTCAAACGAGCTTCCAAAATAGGCCATTATTTAGCGTCTAATGCTAGATGAAATGCCATTTATTCACATTTGGTGAAGTTTTGCTGTGTAAAATGAACTCGAGTATCTTTAAATAAATGCGTTGACACTATATTGTGAACGAAACGACATTGGCATACACGGCTTATTTTGGTTATTTTATTTGTTCTAGGATCTTATTTAGTTTTATGAATGAATGTTTATGTTATCAAAATATTAGCAGAAACGTGATGTCCATTTCTTTTTGTTATCTAGCGTGACATTCTTATCAGCAATGTTTTGGTGTGTTAGCTTCACAGCATGAGCGAAAGCGTACTAATAACCCTATTTTAATTCCGAGAATGCAGATTTGTCTTTTTTCTCAAACCTATTGCAAAAAAACGTGTATCAGTCTACAAGCGTTACAAGGATAGTAAGTTACCGAGTGAAAATCTGTTGCTTTCGTCGCTGCCGAGTACTATTCAGTAATGCCTCCTAACGTATTCACAATTTTTTGTTCCATAGAGCGCAGCAAACGTGTACCGTAAAAACTATTGATCCTGGTTCCTTCAGTAACTGTACATTTGTACGGTGAACCATAATTAAAGGACATTTTGAAACCTTTTCAATTTCTTTGAATTATTTGGGCGTATTACCATGGGATGTGAACCGGCGAATGTTCAGATGCAGTGGCGTTACCTGCATATACCGGCAGACATTTTGGTGATGTTTCTTAAGAGTGGACCGGGATCTAACTTCACACGGCCCGATGACAAAACGTCATACTTGCTTTCACACGCATATGTATTATGTGGGCATATTTTGCACTTCCCTGTGGTGTCTCTGCATCCACTAGCCTATTACATGGTTCATGACCCTGCACTTCGTTCCAGAAAGTAAGACGGCGTAACCCAAAACTTGGCAAGTTGCATCCCAGTCCTTCCCCTCCAAATTACGAAGTTTTTGGAGTTATGAGTGACCATTCTACCTGATTTTCAAGCATAGACAAGCTTACAGCACACCGTCGATGTTGCTTCGATTTCTTGGGCTTTTGCATCGACCTGAACCAATGGAGTAATTATGCGAGGGTCTCAAGTGATACCAAGGAGTTTTAACTTCTCAAAATCTGAGGATCACATTCTGCTTCTTTGGGGGATATCAGTGTGAACGATCCAGTGCTAGTCAAGCATATCCTGTCGCTTAGTACCACCAGGTTTTCTCCCAACGTAATGCACTAATTTCAGAACTTCAAGTCGGAACACATATGCACAAAATTTACTTTAAGCACGATTTGGCAACCACTAAATAAACAGAGAATTTCAGCTTACATTTTGTTACAGTCATCACATCCGCCACAAATTAGGCGTGTTTTGAGATGCTTGTATTCCGACACTTGTATTTACTTCATCCTAACCTTTCTGTTGTTTTATCTGCTACAAACCAGACTTTCGTTTGCATCAGCAATGCCTGAGTGGTAATCATTAGCGAAAGGAACGACCCACGTGTTTCAGAGCTGACATTGCATGTCAAAAACGGCCTACACAGTGATAAAAAGCTGATTCGTCAAAATTCAGCGCTACAATCATTCTGTTACCATTTAGAAATAAGGCTTTTCTCCTCCCAGGCGTAGAATTATCCTGAGGGAAGTAACCGGATTCACTTAACAAGATACACTATAGGCTAGCGCTGAGAGAACGGAACTCGGGGGGGGGGGACACTGAGACATTACCCAAAAGCCGTGTGCACGTTCGCAATGCATCAGGAACTTTATTTTTCCCAGTTTAATTCGAACTCATGTGACGGTGCATACTACTGATGACCCATGCGAGTAGAATATGGTTCCCTCATAAGTCCGCTTCGCGTCTATTGAAAAGTGAGATTTATTATGGAGTTTGTGGACTCGGTTTGTAGCATTCGTTTAAGTTTGATTGGTAGTCAATGAGTATCCAGGACAGTTCAAGGAGACCTGTTCGAGAAGAAGACGGTTACAGTTTTTATAAACAAGATGCATGTGAGAGTTTTGCTTCACTGTCCTTAGACTGTAACTGTTCAGTTGGTGTTTTCCAATAAATAACTCCACAGCAAAGGCCTTCTTCCTTTCACCCATACTGAGCTGTACAAACGAACAAAATTTTCTGAGTCCACAGAAGTGAATAAATGGTGCTATTCACTTCTCTTAAACTATCCATTCAAACCCTTCTTTGTGATCAACCATCATTCAATAACGTCAGTGCTACATATTCTACGATTTCTTCGAAGGAATCTGGATAAACATGACCTCCGGATATGCACTGAAGTATATTTCCGGTAACACAAAAGTGCAAATCACTACCCTTGCGACAGACTTCAGCAATTATGGATTGACAATAGATACGGAAACCAGGTAAACGAACTTCACTAACCCGCTGTACATAAATAATCTTGCATGTGTTCGTGGTATAGCAACGCTGGATACAGCAGCCTCAGTGGATGTTAGGCAGCCGCCCGCACACCACCGTGCAGCCCACAAATCGCGGTCCAACCCGGTGACGGCAACATTCAAAGTTGATTTTGCTTGCGAAAAAATGTTCCCGACGGTTCAACGACATCCCTGTTCGTTTGCAACTTGATACTGGCTCCAATATCACGCTGCTTAGTGAACGAACGTGGAAACAAATCGCTAAGCCACATGTGAAGCCGACTGAACACTGGGCCCGTAATGCTTCCGGTGGTAAACTGAAGTTGACTGGCGAAGTGGACTGCCTCATTAACTTCAATGACTCGACAGCACAAGCCACCTGCTACCTGAAGTCATGCACCTAACTTTATCTCATGGGGCTAGATTGGATCGAAAAGCTAAATCTGCTCGATAAACCAATCAACTCTATTTGCAACGGCATACACGCAGCACCCGGACAAGCTGATTTGCCAAAGCGTTCACTTGAGCACCTCCTACAAAGTTATGCATCTGTATTCACTGACGAGCTTGGACGGTGTACAAAAGCAAGAGCCAGACTGTGCCTCCTCCCTGGTGCCAAGCCAGTCTTCAGGCCAAAACGTCCAGTGCCTTATGCAGCCTTGCCTGTCGTTGACCAAGAACTGGACCGACTTCAGAGGGCGGGTGTTCTCCAACCGACCAACTACTCTGCTTGGGCCGCACCTATTGTGTTGGTAAAGAAGGCTAACGGGACGATCCGGTTGTGCGCAAGTTCCTCCACCGGTCTCAACGTGGCGCTTGATACCCATCAGTACCCTCTGCCCCTCCCAGACGACTTGTTCGCGAAACTGAACGGGAGTAAATGTTTCGCGAAGATTTACTTGGCCGATGCGTACCTCAAGGTTGAAGTAGAGGAAGAATCCCGAGAACTGCTCACGATCAATACGCATCGAGGTCTCTTCCAGTACACTAGACTGCCATTTGGTGTCAAAATAGCGCCAGCCATATTTCAACAGATTATGGATACGATGCTGAAGGATGCCCCAGGCGTTGCCGCCTATTTGAACGACCTCATTATCATGGGTTCTAATCCCCACGAACTGTGGCAGCGGCTTGATTGCGTGCTTAGTCGTATTCAAAAATATGGCTTCAAAGTGCACCAAGAGAAATGCACCTTTTCCATGCGGTCGATAGAGTACCTTGGGTTCATTATTGACGAACATGGCCACCGTCCAGACCCGGAGAACATTGGAGC
>NW_008751714.1:1059568-1072196 GCF_000715545.1 Opisthorchis viverrini
TGTCAAATCCATGCTAAGTTCCGATTTGCTACTCACATACTACGATCCATCGATGGAAATTGTTGTGGCGTCGGACGCCTCGAACTATGGAATTGGCGCAGTGATTTCACACGTATTTCCAGATAGCAGCCAGAAAGCCATTGCACATGCGGCCAGATCCCTGACTTCAGCCGAGCGCAACTACAGTCAGATAGAAAAGGAAGCCTTGGCGATCGTGTTTGCCGTTAAGAAGTTTCATAAAATGCTCTACGAACGTCAGTTCACCATACTGACCGATCACAAGCCACTTCTTGCTGTGTTTGGCTCGAAGAAAGGAATTCCGGCATATACTGCCAACCGGCTCCAGCAATGGGCCACTCTGCTTCTGGGGTACGACTTCGAGATAAAATACCAGTCCACCACCAGCCTGGGACAAGCCGACGCACTGTCCCGACTCATCGATTCAAGTAGGTCAGAACCAGAAGATACTGTTGTCGCAACAACCAGAGGTTAACCTCGTAGTTTCCGAAGCGGTTCACATCCTCCCAGTGACTGCCGACACGGTCCGCCAGGCTACCGATCAAGACCCTGCGCTGCAGCAAGTCATAAAATACCATCGCAATCAGTGGCCGCGTACCTGCCAAAAAGACGAACTGAGGCCTTACTTCAACCGGCGTGACGCACTATCACTAGCCGATGGATGCCTGTTGATTCAGAAAGTGTAGTCATCCCGAAGAAGTTACAACCAGCCGTCCTGAATCAGTTCCACGAAGGACACCCGGGGACAAACAGGATGAAGGCCATTGCTTGGAGTTATGTCTACTGGCCCTTGATGGACTCTCAGATCGAGCAAGTCTCGAAATCTTGCCTGCGGTGCTCTGAAGCATCCAAGTCACCGGTAAAAACCTACCTACGCTCGTGGCCGCAGCCGACCGCCTTCACATCGATCATGCAGGTGCAGTGGGTGGCCAACACTTTTTGGTCGTGGTCGATGCTTAAAGCAAGTGGCCGGAAATTTTTCCGGTGAACAGTCCCACAACTGGCATCACAGTCCTGGAACTCCGGCGATTGTTTAGTCGTTTTGGGACGCCAGAGACTACTGTATCTGACAACGGCAGTCAGTTTACGTCGTCGACGTTCGCACACTTTTGTCGGGAGTATGGCATAACGCATATTCGCTCGTCGCCGTTTCATCCAAAGTCGAAAGGCCAAGCGGAACGCTTTGTTGACACTCTCAAGCGGGCACTTCAGAAATGCAAGGGGGAGGAACCAACGGAAGAGATTTTGCAAAGGTTCCTGCTGGCATATCGAGCTACGCCAAACTTCAAATCACCTGATGGTGTGTCACCAGCCGAGGCGCTGCTCCGAACACCGCATGACACTATCCGGTCACAAACGAAGCAGGTTGGTTACCGCGACACCAGAATGGGGGAACAATTCAACCGGCATCATGGAGCAACTGCGCGCGCATTCAGCGAAGGCCAGAGAGTGTTAGTTCGTGACTACAGCGGCAGAGGCCCTACGTGGACCCCAGGACACATCCTTCGCTGGCGCGGCAAAGTGCTCAACGAGATTAAAGTTGGTCCAGCCAAGTGGATATGCCACGCGAACCAAATCCGGCCGACAGATGCGCCGATCCTGCCCACAGGACCGAGTGATATGAGTCTAGAAATGCTTCTGGACACTTTTGATCTCGCACCAAGAAAGAAAGTCAATCAGTTGCTTCGTCAGAGGCCCAGCCTGAGCACGGATTAGAACCGCAGCGCTGGAGTGACAGGATCCGCAAGCCAGTGAGGCTACTGCAAGTGAACCCCTGGCTTTGAAGCTATGTCAGCAAACTTCAAAGGGGAGGTGTCGCGCGGGAATCCACGCGGATCCTACTATACGGCACATCTTTAGGTGCTGCTACGGGCGAGAGGCCTGGCCCGCTCGAGGTTGGCCGAGAATTCGGGATGCTTGCCGGTCCGGCATCAAGACGAGATCTGATTGGTCAACATTCTGGACCCAACAGCCAATCATGACCCAGTATTGGCCAAATGCCGGTTGCAAATGGCGCATTCAGAACGCGCCAGAAATTCCAGAAAATTATAACCGCCTACGTTATATATACGAAGCGCTATACAACTGTTCTTGATTTCGTTTTGGGCGTTAATAGTCCTTGTGCACCTTTGGTGGTTGTTTAGACGTGAACGCTAGCTTGGGAGGCTCAGACCGAGAACTAAGCTGAGGAAAATACCGTTACTACAGTAGATGTACACACGAGCAGGAAGCCGATGACTGGTACAACTTGATCAGTTCCCGTTTGTGCTCGGAAGCTCATAGTAAGAAACTGAAAGGCTAGACAGTTTTCCCCCACCAGTTGTGGTGATGGTTTTAGTGATCTAAGACCTAACCAGGTGATCGCAGTTCAACCAGTGAAAAAATTATTGATGAATAGATACAAACCATTAATTCGGTTCCTGTTACCAGTACAACCTGAAGATGTGCCAGTGCGTTTCTTCGATTTTGAAACCTGCAGAGGCGACTTGATCCGCGCTTCAGGATTGCTCATTTGCACTAGAACTCCTAAGCTTTTCACAAGTAAATAAATCTTCGAGAAAGTCTTTGTGGCCTTTTCCTTCCAAATGGTCTTCTTCTTAGTTACTGCATAAAGTCCACGTCACACACACACACTTCAAATTTAGTTGCCTTTGATCGGAGCGTTTGTGTGTTGTGTGGAGCAGCTTCATCCTTTTGACGTTCAATTTCAGGCTGGATCATGGGTGAGACAGGAAATGAAGGCCGTCAAACCCGCCTAAGTTTAACTGGCTGATTTGAGAAGTCCTGACTGCAGCCTACTCTTCACGGCAAGAACCGATACGACGTTTCGCATACTCGCCAGCAGGACTCGCCATAATGAGTCAGATGCGATGAATGGGTTTGGTGTCAGGGTGTTTGTTCGTGCCGGCAGCCTGCTAAGGAAAGTCCGGATCACGGAGTCGCCACTTAGGAAGTCCGAGGCACATAAGGCTTCAGCAAATTACTCTTTTTTCAAGTAATCTCGGCAAACGAGGAACTTGTAAACACAACACAGTTGTCTTGGGTAATGTATGTCGTTGGCAAATGACATTAAAAAACGATTGTTGGAAGACCCGAAGACACAATCCAATAATTTTCGGGCTAAAAAACATTCAGCCGGGCTGAGCTCACTGATGAAAATGCCTTGCGAACTTTCCTGCAGGTTGGCCTTGTCTTGCCTTATCCTCTGCTGAAGCAACGGAATTTAGTGAACTATAATAAGCACGTCATCCCTAAAGAAAACTTCCTTCGAATCATGTTTTGTGGAGTGACCATTCTGATAAGCAAAAGCTTCGCAAAGTGAGGTCAACAGACTATTTTTTTCGACCTGGTGACTTTTGATCCTGTGATATGAATATATTTTTAGTTCGCAAATCTGTGGCATTCGATTGACGCAAAATATGAGATATTCGAATTTTAACGTCTACTTGCCGAGCTGTTTACCTGATTTATGTTTGTCTATCGATGAGTAGCCTATTCCTTTGCTTTCGAGTTTTCGGTTCACCTTGCTTATGCTGAATGATGTAATATACATGCGGTTTTCGAAATCCCACATTAATTTACCATATGAAAATATTTACCATACCATTCCCCTAACAGTTACGATATTAGTTTGGATAAACAAATTCGCCAAAAAAATTATTTTCAAGGGAAATTTTATGGCACGAAAGCATAAATACCATGATTAAAATAGCGATTGGACATAACACTCTTTACTGGATTGGAAGCGTGTTCCAACTTGTTACAGTATTTGAAACATTACGAACAATCCAGAAAGATTTGGAGACCTCCATGTTGTACATGATGTGCCCGAAACTGACATGTCTACTTAGACGATTTCACTTTGGACGTAAATAAAAAAAACCTGTATTCAAATCGATCACGTTTCAAAGGTGGGAGTAACTCAGTTCTCAGGAAGTGGGTGAAACTGTTAAAAGTCAGCAATGGCTGGCGGTTTAACAGTATCAGCGTGTCGGTTACTTGATCAAAATCATTGTTTTTTATTTGGGGCTATCGCGAAGCACTGGGAAAAATATCACTAGTTTGCGCTATAGTTTTAGACATCTCGCGTTAGGTTATAGCTGATTGTTACGTAAATATCAGTCATAATGGTGGATTCGATAACGAGGAGATATTTCCGATACGTTCACACCATCAGGGCACTGTTTAAGCTTGTATCCAATTTAGTGAACATCTTGTTTCTTTATAACTAAGACATCCAGAGTCACATTTGACAGGTATAAAACATTCTTCATTAATTACACCAATTCCTGTGAGGAATATGCTGGTGATAATGGTTCACAATGCTTCAGAAAGGAAAGTCCCTAAAGCTGCATTAGATTCCACATTGGGAGAAAGAAACCGAAGTTAGCTATTGAGTCATATAAGATGGGCGAGCGAAAAACTTGCTCACCCTGCAAATTTCTGAATGAACCAGAACGGGTATTCTAATGTGCCAAGTACGCAACGTGATCGAAGTGCATCAATTAACGAAGTCGTGGCAACCAAAGTGATTAATCCCTTGTGTATACTGAATTCGTTACAAGGAACCTGCGCTTAGTCCAATAAAGGGCAAATGCGAACCTTAAAAATAACCAGAGTAAGCCTAATGTCATGAGTGGTTCCACCATATTTGTGATGGAGCCCATCCGATTACGGCATCAAGACCCTGTGTAATAAAATTTGTTACTCTCTGGAGACATTGAGTCTAAATGGATATAGAGGGAGTCTTCTGTGTTTGTTTAAGCGCACGCTATAGATCCTGTTGGGCACACTCAATGAGGGCTACGTTCTTCTGCCATCTTGAGTAGACAACTTGGTTGGCATATCCCAGATGCGGTGTTACATAGGCCCAGTAGAATATTTGGAAGTTCGTGAAAGTGAAGTGCTAGATGGTGCGCCGAATCCTCCGCAGAACGACGGATGCCTTTTGGAACAATTTCTTATGTTGCATTGGAAAGGACATTTTTGGCAAGAGCCAGATACGCACATGCGAGTGTGTTTGCGCTAATTCAGATAAAGCCCGTTGCTGCCAAGCCATCGTCAAGAATGTTAAAGCAGATGCAGTCCGTTGTAGAAGTTGGTAGCCTGTCCCATGCGTGTTCTACACCACCTAAGTAACATTAAATACCTACCTGCAACCGTTCTGAGAAATCGCGTGTGCTTTAGCCGTAAATTCAACAAGGACCACATCTGACAGCGTGCTCGAACCCTGTCAATCCTGAATGGCATTGGTGAGGGAGATCTGGGTGGAAAAACTCTCACTTCACCACTGTGTAGTAGATTAGCTTTGTCTTTGATGGAAAATTCGATACTGCCAGCCGTGAACATCTGTTTTTGTGATTTTAGACGAGCATTGACTATGCCAACTTTTCAGTTCTTCTTACAGCCCCTTTTTAGCACTGATACGTTTTGTCAATGAGCGTCGTACACCAGAAGTAGTCTTTGGAGGCAATGGTTCGTCTTTGTAGGTGCTGGAAATCAAATGAACTGAAGTGCAGGCAAACTTCATCACAACAGCCTTTCGGATGTATTACTAGGCCTGGCAACTGAGTGGTTATTAGGTTCCTCAGGAGCTAATAACTTCGGTATATAGTGGGATGATTATTCGGTTAGTAATATAGATGTTGTCGGTGACCTGTTTGATGAGTCCGCAGTAACTGATGCAAGAGGTAAAAACCATACAACGGCTGGTTTTTGCTTCCCATTTGGGAGTTCCAGAAGATCTTGCTCAATCAAAGCTCAGTCACTTGCTTATTTTAATGGTGTTCCGCATGAATATGGGCCATGGAATTATAAGACTTTTATGAAGAACCAAAACAGAATCACTGCTCATTCTTCTTTTGAAAACGTTGGTGAAGAAAACTCACCCACATTACATTTCGAGCTGAATGAATTAAATTTTTGTTTAGGCGCCATGATATTATTGTCGACTTTGAAACCATTCAGAAGGGTATGAGAAAATGCTCAGTGGGCATGTTGTCTGTGAATACTAGGAAGCATCACCAGGACCTTGGAGAGAAAGCAGTCGCTTCAATGGTTACCCGGCAGCAGAGAGCAATAGCTGAAGTGCTTGCCCGTATGCGGTACCTCCATCCCTATAGTCCATCCCCTGTAATTTAAGAGTGTGCACCACCTGGTGGTTGTGACTTAACTCATTATCCCACTAAATCTTCTGAATCTAAGACTAAAGAACCCATGTTTGGTTTGTGAGGCTTTTCAAAACATCTGGCTTATTTATCGGGCCACACCCAAGGCCCGCTCGTGTCTATGCCTTGTAGTTTCTCATTTCTTATCGACCAGAGCCATTATGACCACTCCTCTTGCAAGGAGGACAAGGCCGACAAATGAAAGATGGTGGGTTAACATGCTCCGGTTCTCACCTGTGTATAGATGAAGAAGAAGCCAACGTCTGCGCCAAGCTTCGGATCGCTCTCCTCATGGACCCACTGATATTACCAAAATATAATGATTGGTGTTTTATGTCTGCCCGGTGAACATAAACATGTACCGCAAGCACTCGTAGATGAAAAATTTTGGTGACTTCATATAAAAATTTATCACTTTGGGCAGAGGACTGTAGAAGCTGTTGAGTAAGGTCTTATAAGTTCAGGTCTTCAGGCACAGCTATAAGTTTACAGATCAAGTATTATCCTGGTTAGCATCTCACATATCATGAAAATGATTTACTTAACCGAACAAGATTACACACCCACATCCTTGAATGTAGTATAGAAGATTCATGTTGTGGCTACTTCAGCAGGTGAGGGAAACCGGCGGAATGGACGGTGCCTCATGGTCAAAAATCATTTCTGGCTGCGGGATATGATGTTAGGGTGATTTCGGCCAGGTCCATTCTGAGCAGCGTGGTGGCCGTTTACCGGTGTAGAACATAATATATACAACTTCATGTACAGGAGAGATCCACCCATACATTTTGCTTCATCAGTGTATCCTCAGCTACGGACACTTTTAGAACGCAACATAACAACAGAACTATCCATAATATTCGTCCAGTTCTCTATTCCTCAAGCTCTTCACATTTTCTGGAACCCTGAAATGTCGTGTTTCAGTAAACTGTTGCACGAGGTCAGCGGAGGTTGATTTCAAAGAATGTAGTAACAGTGCGCACCGGTTAAGGAATCACCCGGTGCTGGAATTTACTTAGTGAAAACACAAAGCCCGGTAAAGCACGAATCAGAAAGGGTTGGGTAACGCAGCAGAGTTGAAAGAGGAAGGCGGCATCGTATGTATGTCGCTACAGAAAGGACACACGCCGGTTAAGCTAGGTAAAAAAATTATCCACAGTCACTCAAGGGGGTGTAACAGTGGATCGCTGTTTCCTGTAATAATCACTATAAGCGAACCAAAATCAATTTCACCAAAGCTATGGGGTATCAAAGTTTAGAAATTTACGGATATTTATTCTACTCCGGCAGCACGTTGCGCCGCTATGTTGCTCACGGCTCTCTGATTAAGTGGGTTAACTTTCTAATTCACCGGCCATCACCGATTTGCAGGTAAAATGGTAACAGCTTTCAAGGGTACACTGTCTTCTTCAAATAGAAAATGACCCTTCCAGAATTTTCAATATAAAGCCCACTCGATCGCTATTTGAATAATGTTTAAATCCGTTATGTGAGTAGCTTGCCCTGCGTGCGGTACAATAATTAGCGATAATTTTATTTATTTCGCGGTATTAATGTGAACATGTTCCTCCGTGAAAGATCCCTATTCTGTGTCATACGCAACTATTCAGCAGATAATGCAGCATTTTCAGATATCTACACGTACATTACAGCCATCAAGGTCAGGGATATTTCCCATTTGAAACACTTCGTCAATAGGGTATATTACGCAACAAATTGCTATAACTTTTCTGGGGAGCAAGGCCAACCATTCTCGGTCATCATGCTAGCTTCACGCTTCGTCGTTCACGTTTATCCAGTACAGCAACCACTACAGCCGTAGGTGTTCGCGCCGCTTTTTGAGGCCCAAGCTGTGTTTGAAGGACTAATTTAACCATCAATGACGACCTTCCATCATCTTCACCGTATGCATCATCGGTCCACCGTGTCATGCCCGAAAATTAGAAAACCAACACTGATGTCGTAATATTTATTCGTTTTAATGTACTGGTAAATCCGTAATGGTTACTCACCCTGTTTCGTTCTCCGTAAACCAGTTTTACTCGACGATGAATCATATTTGAGTTAATCTCGTTCGTTTCTTTCGCAAAAGTTTCTTACGGTTATAAAAACAAACCACTTCTCAATCGATCCCATTGGTTTCGTTTGTGCACCGATGTTGCGATGTCGAGATTCAGTGATCATACGCATTATTCTGCGCAAGGAGTTCAAAGCTGAAGGAGAGTGCATAAAAGGTGGTCGTAAGATATAGGAGAGGCCTCAACTCTATAATTCGAGGAAGACGTGCCTATTCAAGCGTGCACCCACAGATGTACACTTAACGGCGATCTAGTGAGTAGATGGGCGCTGGTTATCAAATCCATTCATTCAGCGTACAAAATCCTAACTTCCTTGCACTTATGCTTCCGACGCCGATACACTTCAGTTTACTAGAAACAACAGCCCATCGTCTTCATCACAACTTGAAAGGTCCAGCAGTCGGCCGCGGCAGCGATTTCACCAAATAGTAGTTTCGGTCTTGGACACTGATTATCGGCCACGTGCTTGCGTTTGTATATTGACTCTTTTGTAAATTTCGCACCGGAGTTTACCCACAAAATGCTTCCAAGTATCAAACGCACCTAAAAACTTGAAAGTCACCCGCTGATGCAGGCTTATCTGTGGATATTTTTCATGTCCACCATCTAACTCATCGTTCATGCCGACGTAGTGCCACCCAACTTTACTCACACAATTTTGCCTAAACCATCGGTATACGTCGCTGACTGAGACAGTCGCTCATTATACGATCCAACTACCGCCAGTGGTGATGACGGCCTAAATAGGGACTGCAAAGAGCACTCCATCTCATTGCACCGGGAAACGAATATCCTATAACCCACATCCAAGTAACGAACTCCGCCGCACTAACACCTCTCCCGTCTTTATCCCCTGAGCCGTCGATGGACACTGACTACCAGTCATCCATCCCTTCAGTGCGCCCTGCCTGTCCATCTTTATTCGGTCTACCTGTCCGGGCTTTTCGGCCGCTACCCATTCCCAGAATTTCACAAACTCCCCCTCTCTACTGTGTCCTCCCCTCTTGCATCCACTGACCTAGATGAAGCGAAAGAATGCACGGTTGACAAATTTCCCCCAACTGCTTGCTCGCTTTTCGTAGACCGTCCTCACCCCATGCCTAGCCTAATAGTCCACATTTTGTGGGTTCAAACCTTCTTTCCTTTTCTCATTCACCCCTCTTTCCCCCGTTTTAAGTACACTTCAGTCACCATAGCTTTATGCACCACCACTGGTACTTCACAGATTTCCTTACTGTGGGACTTCAAAGAAGATGAACCAAACAACTTCCCTATTGAAACATTTGGCCAGCCAGTGATCTTATCAATAGCTGATGAGCTAGATGCACAGAAGATTAAAAATAAAGCAGCTTCTGCGAAAGTACGTGCATGCTCCGGTTTTAGCGCACAGCCAGGAAGATGCTTCCATGTACAATACATCAAGCATAGCATAGTAAAAATGCTCCTCGCGAAGATCACCAGGCTCACAAAACGCACTCAGTGCGACGCTTCTGTTGCTCTTTGTTTTCCAACGCCTCTACTGTATTTTCTAGCCCGTAACTGCTCTATGCTGAGGCACTCATTGTCCACATATGGGACAAATTCCGAATCTCACGTTTTTCTCAGATCGCTTGTATCTGCATGCTTTGAACTACCAACGATAGGATGAAGGTCTTCGCTACGAAGTTGCAGAATTTTGGATGGGAAAGCGAAACTTTCAAATGCATCTTGCTTATAAAAACTGAATATCCCTCGTTCTCTTTCCTAAATATTCGTTGTTTATCAATTGAATGCAAACAAATGCTATGAAGCAATTCCACAAATTCATAAATAATTCCAACTGTCCAATGGACGCGAAGCGGACTTTCGAGAAAACAGATTACAGGCATGCCTCATCAGTAGCTTCCAATGTTAAGCTATGTTTTCTGGACTATATCGGTCTCAAGTATTATTTAGCACCTCTTACAGCGCAGCACACAATATTGTAAGGCCATTCATATCCCCAGCCGGCATGCTACCATAAAAAGTCACTCTTGCTCAACAACCCTCCAACCAAATTCCTTAAATGACCGGCCATACGGAGTCTTGTCTCAGCGGTCCGTCGGCGGCTGCGAACTGCACTTCTTCGACACCATCACGGAAGCTTACGACACTGGGCACTCCACTGTTGTAGTTTATCTGAATATCAAAAATTTAGACCAAGCCCATCATGCACCCCTGCTGTATAAACTGAGTACCACTGGCATCAATAAGAGCGTATTTCAGTGGTTCAACTCCCATCTATCTGAAAGGATGGATGTAAAACAAGTCTGAAACAAACAGCCCCCTCCACTATCGATCAATGGTGAAGTTATCCAAGGAAGTGTTCCACGCTTCATCATCTTCCTACTGTGTGACGACGATGTCCCTGGTGCAGTGTTCATTGCTAAGGCATTCCTCTACGCAAACAGTATTAAAATCGCGTGAACATTTTTCCCCTCTGCAAAAGCGCCCAACTTTCACCATACTCAACAAAATCCAGACTCACTGATTCACTTGCCAACGTACTATGGCTTGAGTTTCCCTTACGCAAAATCTAAAATAACTCGCTGCCACCGCCGATGCGTTCACAAGTAACGGGAATTCTGTCACGCCTTCTACAGAGACAAAGAATCTTGGTCTCATACTCTTGTACGTCTAGCTTTTCCACCAAGTCCAGGTCCTGGTTGCCTGAGAACGTAGGCTTGTTCTTCTCGTATTGCGCTCCCTTTGGCTACGAGACACAATCGTCGCAATTTTTAAGTTATGTCTGCTACCAACCAAAGCATTCCGCCTTTTTTCTTCCGTTCATAACCAAGGGAACAGACTAGCACTTGAGAGCGCTCACAGCGTCACGGAAAGATTGTTGCCGCGGTCCAACGTTCTCTCCTACCAACACGGCTGTCAACGTTTAGCTCCTGAACCAGCACGGCTCATATGATTGAAGTCAAACCTAACACCGCCTGCTGGCCAAAAGTGTCATTGCGGTATGGGTTTTACCAAATGTTAATTCAAGTCCCCACTATAGATTTCACAACTCAAGACCGTAATAATCCACGCCAGTACTTCTTTCGAGATTACTACCCTCTTATCCGGGATAATCTCTCGGAGAAGCTGCGCAATAATACTCGCCATCAAACTTTTCGCACTCCATAAATAACTCCATTACTTATGAAACTGCTCCTGCCGTATCTTGTACCCAACTGCCCGCTATCTCCTCTACGAATAGGATCCAAAGCAAATTTGCGTTTGGCGATGATAAATTTAGTAAGCAATTGAAAGACCCCGCTATTGTATCCTGCTGTCCCCCTAGCTTACCCCATGATCATGTGATCTGTCAAATGTCTGCTTACTGTGAATGCGTTGTTTTACCGGCATAATTATTTTTCTCCAAGACAGCTTGTACCTCATTCGGGCCAAGTCTCCAGCCTGGATTACTCCATAGGCTATGTCCGATGACCGGTGCTCTGTTTGGCTTAGCTATGACCAACACGAAACAAACTACAGCTTAGAATACGCAGAAAAATATAAGTAGTCCATCTGATGATGTGTTCCACAGCCCTCCTCACACTCAAAAGGTTGCAGTACGCTTCTGGACATGATAGCTCACACCAATGCTCAGCTGCGGTTCAGCCATAGTGCGTTCGGTCCGAATAACACCATTCCGTTTTCACTGTCCCATCGGTAGCTGCCGTTTCCATTCCTTCCTCCTTAACCTGGCTTCACCAGCGTCTGCTTGCTCTTTGTTTGTCCATATTGATGGAGCTGTTTCACTGAGTCGGCTTTCCTCTTTATCGGAAAAAAGATCTGGTGGCTGGAATGCTTTATAAATGCACGAACCGCATTGCTTGCGAACCTGGGAGCATGCGCGAGGGAGAAAATCCTTGTGCGGTAGTCGGTCCGCCTTGTAGAAAGTGCCGTTCTGTTACGTTGCACCGTGTTGCCTTCGGTTACCCGCCAGCTGTCCAATAGCTGACCTCACCGCCCATTGTTAGTGGCTCTGAATTTAGCCTTTAATTCACGGCATCCATAAAAGAGCATTGTTGTTTTCGTTTTGTTGCTGTCGATTTTGGACTCGTCCCGGCTTTGTCATCTATCTGGCAAAGCCATAAACCACACATTGTTAAAAAATTGTCCTCACTCCTGTCGAAAAAAATCTTGAAGAAAAATCCCAGGGATAGCCTGAAGATAAACTTCGATGCCCACGGCTCACATTGGCATGCGGAAATGAAGCTGCCTTCTACATGATAGGGTTTGCATTGCGAAAAAGCCCACTCCTTTAACCATGCATAACACACATGCTTCCCCACTGATCCGAGGAGTAGACACACAAAAAGCAAATAAATGCATATATATATATATATATAT
>NW_008751714.1:1072321-1105950 GCF_000715545.1 Opisthorchis viverrini
ATATATATATATATATATATATATCATAACCTTCCCGACCCTCTACCATAAGCATACGAGTTTAGTGCCCAAAGGCTTTTTCACCATGCAACACTGGCAGATCGAAGCTGGCAGTGGTCGGAGACTGTTGACCATTTCTATTGCATTCACTTCTTCTGGATTACGATATTGTTTAAATCACATAATGGCCCCCAAAAAATCTGGTCCACCATTTCGCTCTTGATTTCTCATGCTTGTTTTCTCTTTCCGCACCACCTCCCTGCGACTTATACCGATTAGTTTTTTTGGTGCTATGATGCAATATATCGAAAAGCTCAGGCAGTCCTTCATGTCTAAGCAGGTAAGTAAAAACCTATCCCTATTCTGTCACAGTTATTCACTCGTTGTCATCACAGTTATTGTGTTAAACGTTTACTATTTCTCTATTCATGGGCTTTATCCTATCTGCTGCCCCCAAAATCTCACCAGTCCCTACTGGTCTCATCCCCTTCTTCCTTTTTCTCAAGCTTCGAGTTTCGGAGGTATCTGCTTCACACGCTTTTTTTGGCCGTTATCCACTCCACCTTATGAGTGTTTTACACCCGAGTGGATCCCATCCGAGCCAAAAATACCTGCGATCTCACATTGGCCACCTTTGCGGATCTCTTGGCCAACTCAAAATGTTTCCGCTTCTCACCGAATTGCACACATTGGTTTAATTATGTCAAGCGTGATAGCCTTCACGTTGCTGGCCAGAAACGGATGTTTATCACTGCAATGACAGCATGGCAGTCATTCCCACATTGATAGCATACCTTCAACTATTGCCTTCCTCTCTTGACCGCACTTTCCCGCCCAAGCCGTCTCAAGAAGGCTTACATCATAATCAGCTAAACCTTATGCTTAGACCTTAACATCCTGGTGACTTTTATACAGTGTTCCTCACAAATGACGTCGTTTTCTCCGCAGTTTGCGTTCCGTCTTGTGTATTGACATCAACGCCCTCCCCCAAAGAAGGTGTAGGCCTGGCTTCACTCCAGCAGCAATACAAGTAAGTCTCTGAAGTTTCATTATACGCCGGGGTTCTGCTATTCCTGTTACCTTTACCTTTTTCCTACATATAACCTCTACCTTCGCTGAACGTGACCCTGGCCATGAACCCAACAGTCCGAGGCCACAAGGCCTCCGCAGTGGGTCCAGATCTGAATCCAAATTGACCTGCTAGATCGTGGAAATCCCGCTGCTTTAACAGATCCGTCTTGCTGGTTTCTCATTTTTCACAGTTTGAGATTTTCTTATCACATACAGATAGGGCCTTTCGTGCTGCCCTTCCTCAGTTTTTTTCCGCCACCTTCATGTCATGACGATCTGATCTTGTCTCAACTATATGTGCTCTGCAAAAGAAAAACTCCAGTAGCCGCGCTTTCCTGCCGATGTTAGTTTAGACGTGACCAAGTGCGCATAGGATAATGCTGACTGTTCAAACACTTTTAATTCTCCGCACGATCACCAGTGTCTACAAACCCCGCGAGTCGCGCTTTTATTCTGACTGTAACATAAGGATCATGCCTGATCGTGTGCCACTAATTGACACGTAACTAGTTGGACACAAACATTATTATCATCCACTTTTTAAGTTTGCTTTACCAAGCCTATCCAAAAACAGCTCGTGATGACTTTCCAACACCGCCTCCAGGCAAGTACTCTCCAATAAATGACAAGTCTACAACCCCAAATGTCAGCTAACTAGCCGTTCCATCACATTAGGCAGATGAGGAGATACGTACGCTTTGACGACGATATTGGGAACCTTCTATTTACTTCCCTGCTCTTCCAACGCGCCATCTTTAGCGACTGCACAACTAGTTATGAACTGAATGCGCACCATTGGCAGAAATATGTGCGCCATATTAACACATGTTTAAGCCAATTCATATCTACCGTATGCTACCGTTCCATACTACGTCTACGTGAGTTCATTATCGCTTTTGTAATTGAGCCATACAAGTGTATTTAAAAATTGTGACCACTTTGCTGCTTGCTATTTCGAGCCCGAATCTAGCGTACAACTTGGTGCTCTCCAGCAGATATGTTGACCCATTTCCAATTTTTGTCCCCAAGCTAGTGCAGTTGTCTCACCACCTCGTATGAGTGTCAGCAAAGAAGCCCGCTGGTTCATCGTTTGACACACGACTATCAATGTTGCTTACTAATCTTTCTTCTCACGACTGATTCCCTAATCATCACTTCTCCAGCAACCCCAGTTAGTTTATTCAACACTTTCATGGGTGGAGTAGTCCATGAACCCAAGAACGACTTTACGACCATTGCGCCATGTCTGCCATAGCCAGCCTGCAGGCCTGCCTATAATTCACAATGTCTCTCCTTTTTCTCAATCGAGGGTATGACATTCTCCAACAAGTACGCCTTAGTCCGCATAATTCACCCCATGCGCGACGCTGATTACGGAGACTCACTTATGTACGGCAGCCTAATCCAATGATCAACAGTGGTCCCGTTTACTCACAACTCTACGGGTTGTCACGCATTATTATTTTTATTACTCGCAACTGTACGCGATATCATCTACCTCTACTACTTGCTCAGTTAGTCCAACGAGAGAGCCTTGTGTTCATCGATGATTTGATAGCGTGATTCGGTGACCATATGCTTTATTGGGCCCTGCAGAGTCAAAGCTAGAGAGGGGTGTATACTTGCCAGTCGTAAGACCAAGTGGTGTAGACTTGAGCCCTAGGGTCTAGAGGCCACATGCATCCTCAAATGTGCATCCATAGATGTAGCCTTAGCAAATATCCAGTGAGTAGGTAGGTGCTTCATCTTAAATCCGTTCGTTTGGAGCAGTAAATCTCAACTTCAATCGATTTCTGCTCTCTGATACCAAATGAAGTCAACAGCTTGGTCGTCCTCATCGAAACTCGTAATCATCACATACTCAAACATATTGACAACCTAATCAAAAAGGGGTACCCCTGCGGGCTTCATCCAACTAATCCTTCAAGTCGAAGAATTGCAACCCATCTTTATTTCCGAAATCATGTCAACCACATCCAAATAAATGACCTGGTAAGATAGCCAAACCTGATGCAATCTGACTGTCTCAGGCAGTGAAACTGACCCTGCTGGAGACCTCAAGGACACATTCTTCAGTGGGAATCCCCGGTGCACAACCAAAAAATTGCTCTCTAGTTGTCGCCTTACGGGTTTGCTGACACCGTTGCACACGAGCTATGGTTTCATACAACAGTTGTAAACACCTGAAAATGCCTCGGTTTCGCTTCTCAAACAGGAGAGGTCTGATGGCCATACACCAGAACGGCCGTACTGCAGCCTGATACACACCTTACTCGATATTCACGGATGTCCTGCCTTGACGACTTAGGTGTTTGAAATTAGCAAAGGCGACTGGATCACTGTAGGTTCATGCATTAACTTTATCCACCACACTGCAATGAAAACCAATACAACTCCGGATAATATATGTAAAACACTGCACCACGCGACCTCTCCAACTGGATCAGAAAAAACCTGCGATCTTATATAAGCCTTGTTCTACCTCTGAGGATCATTCGGCCAAACAGAAATACCCCCTATCTATAGAATTGTACACCACAGTTCACTCAACTCAAAATGACGTCCCTCGTGCGGCTGTCCAAAAACCGGAGTATTTCAGTGCAGGGATGGCATGGCACTGCTATACCCAGTTTGATAGCACACTCGCAGCTAGGCCCTGCTCTATCTTGGCTGTGCCCTATCGCACACTTGTTCCGATGAATGTAACTACGAACAAACTCACGTTTTATCTTCGCAACGTACCACCCATAAGGTTGTTGAAATTCCGTCGATAGCCCCCTAACCTATTGCCCATCAGGTAGGTGCAGTCCCCGAAAACATCACAAACTAGGGATTCAGATGGGTTCTAGGTGAGTCTCTCGAGAAACCAAACGAGTGTGTATTCGCTAATTTTGTGCTCTTTAGTTTTAATTAGAACGAAAGGTTGACGGAAACCAGGGGACTGCGCTTACCTGACGAGCCCCGACAAGGGAAAACCGGTCGTGGGCTTTAGACAGATTTTCAGCAACCTTATGAGTAGTATATTATAAAGATATACATGTATCGCGATATCTTGAATAGCGTAGCGATTGAAACATGGGGCGGCGTAATGCAGCACATTCAGTTGCCTTGAAACGTTACAAACGAGAGATTTAGCGGGGTTCCAGGTGACTCGAAAAACCAAATCAGTTTGCAAATGAGTGTATATTCGCTAAAGTCACGTTTTCTTCCGACTGTAATATTATGATCATGCCTGACGATACACGCCCCACCTGGTGGAATAAACATCATTAATATAACGTGACACGTTTTGTGTACAACGTGAATACCATAGGGCGATACATCATTTTCGCCATCATTGATAGAAGAAAAAGAGATGTTAACAGAGACTCACGAAATACGCGTGATATGACGCCTCAGACGCAACCACTTTTGCAGAGCTCCACGCTGTTCTTTAGACCGTAACCGCTCCATTTTGAGGTCACCACATCGTACCGATTTGCAGCAACACAAGATATACCTGATCTCATGTCTCTGCAAGCTCTGAGCTACCTTAACTGCGCACAATCTAGCCAATGCACTTCCCTCATAATCGCATGCCAACTCCAGTTCGCATCGACCGCATACCCGAACATCGATAATCGCTCTTGAAACCGGACATTTTCATATCGGTCTAATGGCTTGCCCGTAGTTCGCTATACCCTAATACTTCCCAAACGAGCGTGTTACCAGGAAGACGGTTTCAATCCGTTTAATTTGTGCAAGAACTTAAAAGCAGTGGCCACCTCGTTGTGGCCAATAGCCGTTCTGCTCACAAATCCAATAGTTCACCCGACAGCACTGTTGGTGTTTCGGTATATCGGTGAAGTCAAACCTTGCCTTGAGCCAGATATAACTTATGGTGACAATCATAAAAACAAAAAACCTACAAGCTGTGACGAATTCTTCTGGATCGGCGGGATGCTTGGGGGAACCATAGATTTTTTAATGTCCAGGTCGTAAATGGCCACTCTGATTTGAGTTTGCGTGGACATCATAGCCGCTATTTCCTCTAAGTCGTTATGAGATTATTTCCAAGTCTGTTGCGTAAGAAGGCGTGTGAATAGACCAGCTTCCCCACAAAACTCTCCACCGTTTCTGCAGCTACAACGCTCCAAGCCAGCAGCGGCCATTTCAATTCGAATTCCGTGGGCACTGTGTACCCCGAATACGTTTAAACAACTTCTCATAAAACTGCCGCCGTTTGGAGAGATCTTAGAGGCCAGAATATTTTCTATCAAATGTCGAAACGTTGTGTTACAGTTTTCCTTTTTCGAAGCACGGTTTCAGGGAAATTTTGGGTGTTCGTCTAGGCCGCGGCTGCCATCATCTCACTGATAATTCAGTTTCTGGGGCACTCTGGCACGGTTGTCAAGGTTACATTTGGATCGCACCCCACCTGATAGATCTTGTTGAAACTTTGTGATAATCAGGCTTAAGAGCGCCAAGGGCACGAATCATTTGTGCTAACTACACCCAATGCCCTTTATCCCAAAAGTTTTGTTACCCCCCAGCAGCGTACTAATCTTCTGCGCCATGATCTCCGTACAAACTCAGTGGCTGTATCCGTCCGTTTGCCTGATATTGCCTCCAGATGGTTCTTCTGCGTCAATATCTCTTTTCCATCTAATAACGATCATCCGATTTGGGACTGTATGTCATGTTCAAGTCATGGCATTCAATAAACCGTTTATTGTTAGAATTCTTTTTAATAAAGCATCCTTAGTTTTCATTCGCCTTCCTCCAATGCCAATCGGGAGAGCTTAGGGGACCGCCTCTCATTCTAGATAACGAGCATGGCCTTCAGGTGTTCGTTTTCAAATCCTTTTCATCATGTTTTACGCCAACCTATGACTCTCATCAGTTTGAAATGCTGCACTAACAGCTTAACATGGAGGGACGACAAATTTCACACAAGCGGCTCACCACGTTTCATGCAGTCATTATAAGACTATTTTTGTCTGTTTGGCGAATGGTCGCCGAGTATTGTTCCTTGTCGAGCCATTCAATTACTTGCGTTATCCTCTGTCCTGCCCTTTAGACTCACCGGTCGGTATGTCATTGAATTGAAAAGGAATTATATGAACTTTGTAAGGTTAAAAGTAAAAACGAAATTGGGTACGAAAAGTTAAGACTCAGAAATGGGAGAAGGAAGCTCCATCTCTCGACCTCTGAATAATTGGCGATCTTTTTTTCATACTTATTTTGCTTAATGCGTCTTATGTGAAAAGTTCCAACTCCCTGCAGCCGCGTTCGCCATAGCCCCAAAGGGACGACCGAAAGCCACACCCGAACGAAAGATTCTGTACCATTATTGGAACGAATTTCTGGCCTCTTACTCTACGTCAAGAAAGTACTAACACATGGTTAGATCCGCGGCCCCCAGAATGACAGCACGTAGGTTGATGAGTTCCAAAAATTTAATTAGTTCTGTCCGCATGAATGTCGGTCGATGCAATGTCGGCCGATTGAGACCATTGTAAATTATCTCTGGGTATGCACACCAGCTACCGATTTTGAACCCTTCACTTTAGGACACCTCCACTTCCGAAATGACCTGATATTTGCGCATTGAGTGAACAACATTTGTACGTGACGTTATCCGCCATGGATCCCGCTGTGAAAGGCGGGAATTTGGTAGGAGGGTGATCAAGATTAGAGCCTGAACTTCGATTGGATGATAGAACTAACCTTGCTCTGACGGTTTCACACACTACATTTAGGGCCCAGGTTAAGGCGTTTTGGATGCATCTCTATGTGGATCATCACACATTGATTCACGGACTGACACACAGGATCGAGGCTTTTGCCCAAGTTTCCCGGGTCGCTTTTGTTCTTGTCTGTCAGCGGCTGTTGTTCACCTGAAGGGTACAAGTGAAAAAAGGGTGTAGCACTGTTCTTTATGTTCTCGGCGCGGGGTAGTATGCTTACCGGCGCGAGGATTTGCATAAATAAACGTCTAGTAGTGCCTTGAACTGGGTTATAGAAAGAGCGTGGGCAACTGTCCTTGTTCTTGTCTGTCAGCGGCTGTTGTTCACCTGAAGGGTACAAGTGAAAAAAGGGTGTAGCACTGTTCTTTATGTTCTCGGCGCGGGGTAGTATGCTTACCGGCGCGAGGATTTGCATAAATAAACGTCTAGTAGTGCCTTGAACTGGGTTATAGAAAGAGCGTGGGCAACTGTCCGAGGAAGGTCATTACACGCACCTACTACCCGAAATGAGAAAAAAATTGCCTAATGAATGTATGAGCTCTGTGCCTGAAAATATTCCTATTATGTCTCCGCCGTGTGCTTTCTGGGACAATGGTGAAAGGCTTGTTGGCTAGGCTTTGTTCAAACGGGGCATAAGTAAAAATAAGTCCCCCTCGTAGGCGGCGATACTCCAGAGGAAGGAGATCGAACATCGCGAGACGCATTTCGTAGTCCACGGATTTGAGGCCGGCAACGATTATTGTAACGGCTCGCCAGACAAGCTCAATGAGGGTAACGTCCTGAGTGCATATTGGAGAAGCGGTCTGACGTAGGCCCCATAGAGTATTTAGAAGTCCATGCGAGTGACACGGGAGAAGGTGCGTCGGATCATCAGTAGAATGGCGAATGCCTTTTGGGCCGATTTCTCACGGTGCGCTGAGAAGGTCGAGTTCGAGGGGACCCAGATGTCCAAATTCTTTTTGGCATCTATCCTCATGATGTTTTTTGGTCCTTTCTCACCATGCATAACAAAGACATTTGCTGACTCACCTCCAAATGACATATGGGCGCACTTTTTGTCATTCGGAGGAAGATGCCAGTCCAACGATCACTGCTTTGCAGTGTCTACATTCAGTTGGAGGGCACTGGCATAGGAACTACAGAATTTCAAGTCGTCCGCAAAAAGTAGACATGGACTTGCAAGAAGCCGTGAATCCGTGAACATCTGAGAGGTGGTTGACTTAGATCAAAAACAGCAGTGGTCCGAGGCCTGGCAACTATGTTGCCTTCACACCCCGGGATAAGTTTAAGCCGCTGGATGACAATAAGAAACTCCGCTCGGGTGGCTTGGTTAGAAGTTTCAATCCTGTTTATCAATCCGAGAATACAGGAAAATACGTGAATGCGTGAAAATAGACTTGAGTCCGTAGGCGACGTTACTATCAGTGATGTGAGACTTTCTAGAGGTGCTTTAGCCCCCTTGGCGGATAGCCCTACCTAGTTTGGAAGAGGATATTTTAACGACGGTTTCTGTGAACTGTTCCACATCAAGGTGAAGCCGAATGTGAGTGTTGATCTGAACTGAACATATCGTAGACCGGGCAATTTGAGTAGCCAGGTTTTTGGCACTTGGATCCGCATTGTGAAAGCTCATTCTGAACTTATCTTAAAAATTCCCTGGTTTTGCTTGTTTATGGCTTCTAATTTTTACTGTGGTGGATCAGGGGGGCAGTTCAATAATATGTTGACATATCCAATGAAGGGCTTAACTCTTGGGCCGTCCTCTGCCCCCGTAAGATCAGTTGCTACACTTTATATTTGCTTTAGTCACTGGATCTTGTTACAGGGACTAGCAGTCCGGTTGGTCTGAGCCACTTGTCAAATTACTCCAGACCACCTTCAGGCGCAACGCCGGACGGTTCTCTGTCGAATATGTTTCGCGGCCAGCAGACGCGCCCAGGCGGCATCTCTGACTACTTTATGTCACAAATGGGAACCATTAATGCTGGAGGCCTCCGACCTTCAGTCATTTCAGGAGTAACGGGCAATGGATCCAACTGTGCCCCCTCAGTTTTCCCCGGACAGAATGGATTGTTTAAAATGAACGAGCGCTTTCGCGTACCCCCAAAATCAACCGACTCTGAAAGTCCTTTCTTTGGGTTCCAAACTCCAGTGAGTTGTACCATTCATCCAAAGCCATATTTAAATACCACGCAATATTTGTGACATTTGGCGCGCATCCTTAGTTCGTTTATCCAGGATTCGTAGGCAATGTAGGACATTTGTAGCTCGTCTTGCACACATCATTGTTCACCTTGTGGTGTAGTCTTCAGCTTTTTCAATCACAGTTGCCCAATTGGAATTTGGCACTTTATACAAGAAGCTGTAGTATATATTCTGGCCTCGGTAGGTTAACGGTTTCCAACTCATTCGGCCTCCTGAAGACTATGGGACTAAATCAAAATAGCTTTCAGAGTACGCGAAGCAGTCAGACAGCCTTGCGTTCAATGTAAGCCCCCTTTGTTAAGAACGATGTTATCACTGACATTTTCTTCGCTTTGTGTTAAACATCCGGATCTTGGTAAAAACGAGAAGTGGGTGGGTGAGAAGGTTCAAGAGAGCGCTGCTGATTCGACACCGGACAACATGGATTCCGAAGATTGGTCATATACCACCAACCTCGAGAAGAAAATGAATGTATAGTAGAATGTCACTGGTATGATGTATGCAAATCTCAGCCTTTGCAAATTTGCATCTCGAGTATCTATTGCGAAATCAAAGGAGGCATCTTATAGTGGATTCGTGTGTCAATCCCACTGCATGTCTGCAGTAGCGAATGGAGTGCCCCAGATTGTGGTGTTTGACCCCTCACTTCAGGATTTTTGTGAATTGGTCAAGGAGTATGGTTGATACAGGCGTCCCAAGAGACAATGAAGGAAATTCAATCAGCCGTGGACGCGTTGGACTTGGTTCTTTGTCGATTCGGTCAATCAATGACAATTGTGTGTTACTCATAGAGAATACACAGCATCATGCTGAGCCAATGTATCAGCTGCAAACCGTTTACCAATTGGACATTGGTTTCGGTTGCTGCTGGTTCGGTCACCGTAAAATGGGAGTTGGTTGCTAAATATGGGAAACGATGCCGTAATAAGTTAGTGGCGTTGAATCCATAGTTAGTTGAAGGGATGGTAAACTGAACAGCTACGCATTGAAGGTGCTACCTTTGATGCACGAGCGCAATTGATAGACTGAGCCAAATCTACCAGTGTCATCAGTCATTGATGAGTTGAATCTCGGGGTCCCCATCTAGCTAGGCAGCGGTCGTCAACACAACTGCGTTTATTGGTCATTGTTCTCATATGACATTGACAGAATGAGGTCTACGTGAGCTGTTATACCGCCAGGGCGCCCAGACGTAGGCAGGAGGACGATTGGGGTACTCGATCAAAGACTGGCTCAGAAGCCCCACCACATGTCAGCGATGTTTAGAGGGGGAGATATCACCATATCGCTTTTTACAGAACCAGTCGCCAGGTCGTGGTCGCTTCCACTCAGCTCAAGCCTGACAAAAATAGCTGTGGGAGACAGATGGTTTCTCTAACACAACTTACTCAGTCTAGCCAGTGTAACTTGTTATTCTGCGTAACCACTCCATCGTAGGATAGTCCTTTTTTCCAAAACGTCTGAAGCACCTCAGCATTACTAATCCGATGTTCTCACCGGACCCGGTCACTCCTTCGGAGACACCGATGGTCAAGTACTGGAAGCTTTCGTATGTCCGGTCCATAAAACAGTATGGATCACAATTCCGCTGTGTATACTCTACCTTCGACGTCCCATCTGTGCCATGATCTTGACAAAAGCTGTCCCTGTCTTCCTGACTAGTAAAAGATATCATCTCCATCGCGTTCACTTGAACTTATACAACAGCCCAGGTAAATATATTTATCTACCGCGTCAATCGGCCCGTCCACACACACGAGGATTGGGTTTGATTCCACTCAGTCTTGTAGCAGTACTTTACGGTTTGCGGCTCTGAGGCATATACCAAACTATGCGGTAGAATCATTAGGTTATTTATAATGATCTGCATATTTGAAGAATCCGAACGAAAAAGAACAATATTATCCGCATTTTCAGTGCATGTCAGTGAGCACGTCTGGAGTGTTTCGGTCCTCGTGGTTCCAGAGAGAGGAATTTCAATCAGTACGTCAGTGAAAAAATTGAATAGGAACGGTCGGAGGAGACAGCCATGACGTCGTGAACTCAAATGACAATTTTCTGTATACTCATACATATCTATCAACCCCCAATATTGTCTGCTCTATGTCTGGGTTGATCAGGATCGCGTGCTGCACGGACTTGTCTCCTAGACATTGAGTGCATTGACAGTCCGTCAGTTTTCACTCGCCATCCACCCACTGCTCTCACGACTAGCGCGCACGGTTTGCATTCAGCTCGGTTCCCTCTCCTCCTCAACGATACCCCAGCTCCTCTATCAGTCAAGCACAACTACCTCTTCCCGTCTATTTGGATAACGGTCTATATGGTAGCCTGCGTCACTGTGCTACTCGCAACCCATCCTTAAAAGAAGAGTAATCCGAAGTTTCATTATTTACAGGTCGTCGGGTACGAGGGCATTGATTCTTCCAATGGTCAGGCATGCCACAGTTGTAGCGTCCGCTCTTTTGAGCCTACCTCCGCGATTCCGTCTTGACGGCTGCAAGCTGTTCGGCGGGTTGGTCCACTTTTGTTCTTTAGGTCCCGTTTTGTTGAATTTTCCCGGTTCTCCTGCGACTGCAACGTGGCCAGTGGCGTCGCAGTCAATTCCCGTGCCAGATGCACCAAGTGTTCCACACTCAACTGGCCAGTTGCTCTCGCCAGCCGAAACTGGGCACAAAACGCCGGCCGCACAACTTCGACAAACTGGTCAGAAAGCAACTGCTGACGCGACACTCCGTCCAGTCCCGGGAAAGAACACCGTCGGGTCACATCTCGATTCCATCCTGTCCTTCTTCAACCGCCTCATAGCCTCCTGGTGGTCGACCAGTGCGTCCAACTCCGCTGCAAGAGCTTATTTCGCGGCGGCCCAGTCCATCTTCCGAGGGCCTCTTCTGGCCGCATCCAGAGCCGTCTTCGCCCAGCCTCTGAGGAGGGTCTTCAGCGCCGCCAACTTACTTTTGCTGGTCTCCAGTAATAAATCTATAATAAATCCCACTTTCCAATAGACTCAAAGCGAAGTTTTGAGAAAACATATTACTCGCTCACCTCATCAGTTGTATCCATCGTTACACTGATAGCAAAACTTGGGGCGAGATGACCCAAGTGGTTAGGGCGCGAATTTACTGACAGGAATGTCCGTGTTTCGAACGCGACCTCTACCTCTCGACTTCTGTCTAGGCTTAGACAACCTGGCAGTATCTCAACCCTCGTCCCCCCTTGTGTGGCATGGCAGTTAGGAACCGAAAGGGTGCTACAGCTGAACGATATATATATATATATATGGTAGCAACCACGTGGATTAAGCATAGCAATGTGTGAAGTGTTATGCTAGTGACGTTATCTGCTATCTGCTGGACTTCTCCGATACGATCAAATGACCACTGGATGTCTCGAGATCTTTATTTATGATTGACTGCAGGAAATCCATACCAGTAAGCAACGAAGAGGACTGCGCACGCAAATTCCGCAAACACAAAACAGTGAAAAGCCCAAAGAAAAACCGAGAGCTCTGGTGGGCATCGAAAGTACGGGAGATGGGGCTTTTGCTGTCTCGAGATCTTTATTTATGATTGACTGCAGGAAATCCATACCAGTAAGCAACGAAGAGGACTGCGCACGCAAATTCCGCAAACACAAAACAGTGAAAAGCCCAAAGAAAAACCGAGAGCTCTGGTGGGCATCGAAAGTACGGGAGATGGAGAAGGCTTTTGCTACCAGAAACAGCCGCGCTCTATGTCAACTCATGATCCACTGACACTAGAAAAGCAAGTCACTGAAATGGTAATTGAAAAAGGTGGCTCATCAGTTTACTCGCAAAAATATGGACTGGAAAGGTGGATAGAACACTTCGACGAATAGCTGGTCTCATGCAACACAGTCCCTGGAGATGATGCACATTGGTGAATAGAATGTAAACCTTAATCGCCTGTCGGAAGACGGAGTTAAGTACGAGATATCCGCATTGAAACGGACGGAGGCACCAGGACCGGACGGTATATATCCAGCTCTGTTCAAAGAATGTGCAGAATCTCCGGTGACCCATCTAACAAAACTCATTGGTGCGATACGGAACAGAGAGAAAGTGCCTGCAGAATGAGCAGTCATTCTTGTCTATAAAAAGAATACTCAGACGCGGCGTGAAAAACATCGTGGCATCAGCCTGGTTGCTGTGGTATTGAAGGTGCCCTGTGGTCTTTTCATTCGAAGGTTGACTGGACACGGAGAGACATCTGTGAAAACCAAACTGGGTTCCGTTCTGCATTGATAACATTTTTACCCTCCGACGGATTCCGGAACAGGGACACTGGTTCCAGCAATCAGCACTGGTTGTGTTCCTTGGGCTGACATTTGCCTTTGAGACTGTGGAACGTTAGGTCTTATGGCAGTGTCTCTGGAGTAAGCGTGTCCCCCATAACTTCCCGACCTTCTTTAAGACACTGTACGCCAACTCTGCTGTACCTGTGACGGCCTATATGAAGCTCTTGACTGAGTTCACCATGTCAACTGGAGTCAGGCAAGGCTGTCCTCTTTCACCTTTTCTTTTCAACTTCATTGACATGATGCCTGTGGGGTTGCAGTGCTTCCCGGGCATTTGCTCACAGACACAGGGTACGTAGATGACGTTACTCTTCTTGGATGTGACACCGCGGAAAGGTTAATAACATAAAATGATCTAAATAATGGTTTGGCATGTGCTTGACCTGAAAGGTTTAAAATACTGTTGCAAGACTGGGTGGTACTGAACCCTGGCCTCGTGCTCATTGAAGTGGTGGACAAACTTGTCTGCCTGGGCAGCTGTGTCAATCCCAATGGCCTCGTGAAAGACTATATTTCTATCCGGACTGGGAAGACCAGAGCAGCCGGATCACCTGTGGCGTATGGGCGACATCAGCTTATCCGTCATTGATCCGGTTTACAATACTGCTGTGGGCTCATTATTATACTGCTCAGAACCCTGGCCACTGAGCGCCGAGGACGTCAAAAGACTTCCAGTGTTTCTCCCTCGGTGTCTTGGGAGCACTGTCCGAGTGTGGTGGAAACACCAGACCAATAATGCTGACGTACGTCGAATGATTTTTCAGGAAATAACTCGCCCACGGTAGATGAACTGATCACATTGCATTGGTTGCTCTGGCTTCATGGCTCCGTTTGTCTCTGGAGTAAGCGTGTCCCCCATAACTTCCCGACCTTCTTTAAGACACTGTACGCCAACTCTGCTGTACCTGTGACGGCCTATATGAAGCTCTTGACTGAGTTCACCATGTCAACTGGAGTCAGGCAAGGCTGTCCTCTTTCACCTTTTCTTTTCAACTTCATTGACATGATGCCTGTGGGGTTGCAGTGCTTCCCGGGCATTTGCTCACAGACACAGGGTACGTAGATGACGTTACTCTTCTTGGATGTGACACCGCGGAAAGGTTAATAACATAAAATGATCTAAATAATGGTTTGGCATGTGCTTGACCTGAAAGGTTTAAAATACTGTTGCAAGACTGGGTGGTACTGAACCCTGGCCTCGTGCTCATTGAAGTGGTGGACAAACTTGTCTGCCTGGGCAGCTGTGTCAATCCCAATGGCCTCGTGAAAGACTATATTTCTATCCGGACTGGGAAGACCAGAGCAGCCGGATCACCTGTGGCGTATGGGCGACATCAGCTTATCCGTCATTGATCCGGTTTACAATACTGCTGTGGGCTCATTATTATACTGCTCAGAACCCTGGCCACTGAGCGCCGAGGACGTCAAAAGACTTCCAGTGTTTCTCCCTCGGTGTCTTGGGAGCACTGTCCGAGTGTGGTGGAAACACCAGACCAATAATGCTGACGTACGTCGAATGATTTTTCAGGAAATAACTCGCCCACGGTAGATGAACTGATCACATTGCATTGGTTGCTCTGGCTTCATCACGGGCTCCGTTTGTAAGTCGCCTGACTTCCTCGAAGCACTGTTTTCGCACAAATACGCGAAGAGTGGAAACTGGTCAGAGGCGCTCAAACAATGACTTGGTAGCGAATTGTCTAAGCTGTTGACAGAAAACTTAGTTGCGCTGATAATCTTCGTTATCCTGGATGGGGACCCCGAGACGGAACAATCAATGGTCTGGGCTCATTATTATACTGCTCAGAACCCTGGCCACTGAGCGCCGAGGACGTCAAAAGACTTCCAGTGTTTCTCCCTCGGTGTCTTGGGAGCACTGTCCGAGTGTGGTGGAAACACCAGACCAATAATGCTGACGTACGTCGAATGATTTTTCAGGAAATAACTCGCCCACGGTAGATGAACTGATCACATTGCATTGGTTGCTCTGGCTTCATCACGGGCTCCGTTTGTAAGTCGCCTGACTTCCTCGAAGCACTGTTTTCGCACAAATACGCGAAGAGTGGAAACTGGTCAGAGGCGCTCAAACAATGACTTGGTAGCGAATTGTCTAAGCTGTTGACAGAAAACTTAGTTGCGCTGATAATCTTCGTTATCCTGGATGGGGACCCCGAGACGGAACACATCAATGGTCACAGATACTGTCAGACACAATACATTCGCGTTCTCAATGGCGCCCGTGTATCCAAACTGTTTCCTTCAACGCATAGCTCCCTTCCCAATCTCCCCGCTTAAAACTCCACTGACAACCCCGTATTTATGTGTCAACTATCAGACAACACTCCACGTAAGCATGCTTCTGGTGGACTGGTCTTTCCTATTTGTGCACTGAAGTCTCCTACTATTTTGACCATACCGACCTCTTCGTTGTTTACAATGGGATGGTCGGTTCTGGGTAGAAAGTATCTTTAAATGAATCGGAGCTACAGATCGCTGATGCATAAGTGCACACAGGAAACAGGCGGTGCTTAGTATTTTGGCCATTTCGAACAGTTGTCGAAGTACAAGGTTGGACATGGGCGGTTGCTTGCAGGTATCCAGTCGAGATGGCTCAAGTGGTTAGAACGCGAATTTATTGACAAAAAGGTCCGTGGCTCGGACCCGACCTCTGCCTCTCGACTTCTCCTGTCTAGGCTTGGGCAACTTGGCACTATCCCAGCCCTCGTGCTTCCTTCGGGTAGTATGGCAGCTAGGCACCGGAAGGGTGTTATAGCTGAACGTTTTATTATTATCCAGTCGAACAATAAAGCATAGACTTGAGAACTTAAGTCTGTCCCCAACACCGCGAGTCGCTGCAGCAGCTTCACAATCATTCGAAGTATGTAGACTAACATCTAGATAAGGTGCAGTAACTTCAGCAACTGTACTTGTATCCTACGTTCGAGGCGAAATATTGCCAATGTTTCTGACGATCATTCGAGTCAAAGGGAGCTTCCAGACTAACAAAAACAATCAATGTGGGACGGTTGAACAAGTGGCGCTGTTCAAGAACTTGTCTCAAAGTGAACGGTCCATGCATCTTCGTCCAAGGGGAAACCTAGCTTGATTTTCGTGAGTTTTTCACTCTCAATGATTGATCAACCTGCGCGACGATACTGCTAGCAGGCATCAACCAGACTGATGCCTCAGTGGTTTTCGTATGAAATTCTTGAAGATAAGGATCATTATTGGGTCGCTCCAGTCCACTAGTATTCTGTTTTCGTTCCGCATCTCCCACAATGGAGGACAGACCGTTCACTAGAGTAGATCATTCGGGTTGGGCGCTTTGGTGAGCTGGGGGAGTGACATATCACGCTGGATTTCTGTTGTTGACGGTTTGCTGGTGTCGATGTTCCATTCATGCTTTTTGGGTTCTCCTACGGGTCGCATTGAAGGACATCAGCTGACCTGTGGTTCACAATATTCAGTCGATCTCCCAAGGTGACGATTTGTGAACGAATTGCCGTCCCCTCTTCTTCGCGTGTTTGATTGATACTTGCCTTCTAAACGACTGAAATAGGGCGTAGCTGTTGCCTGCAGCGGAGGCCTTCTGCATCTCTTGGGCTTCACACTCCACCAGCGTTTGTCGTAATTCTTCAAGCTATTGATTGTCCGGCATTCGAAAGATCTATGTGCGCCATGGAGGCCGATAGTTTTTGGCTTGGGTTTTCTGTGGGCAATAATGTCTGATTTCAATGAATTCCACTGTTAATTTAATCTAGTCGGATGGCTTGGACAGACCGTTCTAAAAGCTGAGGACATAAACTTCTTTCACTTGCCTCTGTTCAACCCTTAGGCAATTTTTGTCATGGGCATGATTGTGTTTCCTGGAGTTCTTGAGCCAGATCTACCGGATCTTGTTGGGCTACTAAATGTCGTCGAAGTTGGTGAACAGAGTTTCTGCCCTTGGACATTAGATGGAAAGCGAAGTTACAACCGGGCCCGCACAGTGGCATAACCGAAGTCAAGTCAACCCGGTAATGTTTCATTGAGGCTCTCCATCGGTAATTGACAGCCACATGACCCAACTTAGTCCGTGACTGGCTTGCGGTTCGCACCCTTCAAGTGACTTGGTGTGAGTTTTTACTGAAAGTTCGTACTGGCCAAGAACAGGCGGTATTCAGCACAACTGGAGAAGTCCTCCATTGATCACACTGAGTGTGGATTAAAAATCTACCATCTAATTGTGCTTCTTCCCGGCTTAGTTGTCATATTACACACCGGGATAACTATCGGTTCTTACTGACCGAGGCAGTCGTGATTAACCTCTGGAAAATCCATCATTCTCAGCTTCGAGCTGCATTGTGACGGGACGCATGTAGACATCGTTTGCCTCATCGACTTGCATTCACATTGACTGAATCAGACAACCGTACAGCGCAAAGACGATTAAACCCGTTAAGGTTCTTTAAGCCTTAGAACTGAGTGCAACCGGCACACCGTAGACACCACAAGCCATTGCATCAGGATCTGTAGATGCCCAAAGGTTGAAACGTGGCTTGATGTGCACGGCGAAAATGAGGTCTTGCTTTATTTATTTTTGCTGGACGATAGTTTAGGTACGCGACGGTGGTTAGGGAACTGGCAATGAGGTTTACGGCGGTGCATCATTTAATGGGTGGGATGGGGCGTACCTTGTTTTCAGTGAAAGAATAGCCGTAAAGGCGAGTGACATTTCTTGGTTGCCAGAGCCACGAAATTGTTGTTTGACGTGTCCCGTTATAAGCTTTCGGCTTAAAAGTGTCATCCACAAGGCAATCGAAGAATGTAGAGTTTTGTTCTGGCACATCAGCCGTAGCCTTTGTTGTGTTCGACAATGGATGGAGTGCAGCGACAATCAGAAAAAGAATGGGAACTACTGAGTGCCTAGAAGCTAGGCTTTATTCATCCAAAACTTTAAGATAGAGCTGGAACGAAAAATTGATTAAGCAGTAAACGAGGAAACGTTTGAATTAGAAAGCAAATGTACAATAACCTTCGACTCAGGAGTCTGACCCACAAGGCCGCGGGAGATGTAAGTTTTTCCGAGACCCTTCCTCTATCCTCTGCTTAAAAGTCTGAACCACGAGGTTATTAGGGCTTTCTTGGGGACCACTCCCGAGGCCAATGATTCAACAATCTAACCTACTTGGCGACATGAGGCCGCCATAGCCCGAACGCGCAGAAAGAAAGGCATGGATGGCTCTTCCCTAATGTTATGACATACAGCACGCGCAAGACAGGCTTCGCAGGGCTCATGGCGTGGTTTGTATTTTTTCGACCGTGTTGGATAATTCGCTGGGTGTCACAGTCAACCGATCCAGGACCGACCTTTCCTAACCCGTCCTTCCTCACTGCTTCCATAAATACCTGCATGCTAGTCATCCGGAGAAAAAAATCTTGCCATCTTCACACTCCCACTGCAGTGGTCAGGGCGACTTTACGTCCAGGCCACCTCCCTCTCAGTTTTCTTGGCACGGTTGAACGTTGAGTGGACCGAACTCACGGAAGCACTCAAGACTGAACACGGTGACAATGTGACAGTTTTAGGTCGCGTTGAACTGGCCTACCGTTCCCAGACGTCTTCTAGTATCGGTTTGCTTGGGCTGACTCGCTTATACATGGGAGATAATGATTGCGTTATCGATGTCTTTGGTGTGCCAGTATAGCCCATATATTATTTAGCATTTTATACCTGTTATCCATCTGAATTTTAAGTGTTCGATGCATCGGCCTGGACCTTATATAGGCATACCGTTTCATATGAAACACTGAAACCGATGTCAAATTCTCGGACTTGTTTGTTTAGTGGGCTCTTGTGGTTTTATGTTGAAGGCGTAGTCGTTTCATTTGTCACTTATAGCGGTTTTCATCTAATAAAAGTCCAAAATGTCATTGCCAACAATATCTACCTTCCTTAGTCGCAGTTACTTCTTACTTCCTTAACACATTTTTTAGAAAACTTTCATGACTACTTTATCCAAAGGCTACGTATGGTTTCAATGGTATAACTGGGATTTACGGTAATACTTCATCTGAAGTTCTGCAGTTTCCTAAAACCGTCTAATATTCTCCTTGGTCCCTCAATATGTTTCTTCCCAGACTCCTGGTCAGTCGGCTTCCAGAGTGCTCTCTAATCTACAGGATTCGAATCAGATGTCTTTCAACAACCAACTTTCGTCTGACTTATGCTCACCTTTCGTATCTGGTCGCTTTGGTAGCGCCGGTGGTGACAATTTTCATTCTGAAGACGCCATTGGTCATGTTAATGAGGGTCATGCAGAACTTTCCCACCTCCCAACAACTACGAGTAGTCTTGACAATATATTGTCTATACCTCCTTCGTACTCATCTATCCTCCCCTCACCTGGCAAGTCCAACCCACAGGCTGCTTTCCAGTCGTCTGCGGCCGCTAACCCAAATCTAAATATGCCTGTTGTCGAGGCTTCGATTGAACTGCGACCAGATGGGAAGGTTCCAAATTTGGGCCATTCTCGCCCCGGTCTAACCACACAGTATTATACCAGTCAGCAATTCAATTCGGCGCGTGATCTTCAAGCTTCTGGTAATCTTAAAGCAGCCAACTGGATCCTGGTTCCTCCGGTTCCCGAGGGAACTGCTGCGCATATGCGTACTGGCAGGGTGCATGAACTGAAATCTCGCGCATGTACCGATCGTGTATTCAACGCGTCCTATATGGATCATGAACTCAAGCAGGTAACTATTCTAATTCTCGATAGCTTTACTTTCACTTTACTCATGTTTACTGAACAGCTCTGAACAACATGTTGGCTAACCGTTGTCGGTGACCTTCATGCTGTCCATTTGTGTCCAGATTGTTCGGTTGAGTGTTGAAGGTGTAGGCACCTAGGATGTTTGTGATAGGCTAGCTGTAGGCCAGCTCCCTCCCCATTTTCCTTCTATTATGAGAGTATTCAAATAAATTGAATTGTGGCGGTGAAGCACCCGTATTCTCGTCTGGTGCTGCTGTCGTTGTTGATGATGACCGATTACCTGTTAAGAATAGGCTGAATGTAGCTTAAGCGAACAATATTCCTCGCTACCGATCATTTGCATTCTCCAATCCGCCTACCTGGATCACGTTACTGTTGCAACTTTCATAGTACTGTTTGTTTTATTAGTTTTCTGACCAGAATGTACCCTTGAGCCCTCTAAACATTATCACCAAACACGTCTCAACTTTGTTTTACGTATTTCCACATAATATCGGTTGTTCGGGTTGCTCGAAGTGCTTGCATCCCTCAAAATTGATGCTGTTATGACTAATTAGTTATTGTTTTGAACACCTACGGGATTCATGATCTTCGCCTGTCGCTTGCAGTACCCATCGTCCAAGTCCAGCTGAACCATTATACGCATCCATTAGTACGGTGTGACCGGCACTATGTTGTAAGGTGAGTAACGTTTTGCTGTTTCGGAAGGGCTTGTTAAACAATCGATGTTTTTTTACCAAGTTGTTTACCCAAGCCCTTCTGAAACGATGACTTCTCAATCGGTTCCAAAGTTTCTCCAATTGATTGAAAACTTGTGGCTGTCTTCTTCCAAGGTGATCTTTTTATCTACACCCAGAAAGGGGATGACTAAAATGTCTTTACCTTGTAGTGGCAGTCTGTAATTTTAAAAGAGAACTTAATTCAAGGGTGATTTTCTTCCTTTCACTTGGGTTAGTCGTGTTCAATTATTCCTCGCTGGTTTGTTTCGTCTTTTCCACAGGTTCTACACAACAAGGTTCAAGCATGTCTTTTCACCAGTGATGAGGCGACCAGAGAGAGTGAGTTATCGTCCTTTCGCTTATATTAGTCTTCCATGTTTCGAGGGTCCTAATTCATTGCAGTGTTGTCACGCTGGTGTCGTCTCGTTAGGGTCGCTTTTGTCGGTACTTTCTGTTCAGCATAAAATGGATTAACTCTTCCGGCCGTTATTCATAGTCCTCCCATCGTTTTTTGAGAATCCATTTAGCGGCATCGTGTCAACTTGTCATGTGCTCATGAAGCATTGGCTTCGCGGTTGATNTCACTCTTTCCAAATCTATTTCTTATGATCGTAGGTTACCATGCATCGTCATCAGCATTACGACAGTATGGCATCAGTGTTCAACTGATGCTTCGCCGCCATACAACTGTGATTTATTTTAAGGCCTTATTGTGAAGAAAAGAATAAAGTTGGACGAGTGACGCCGTAGGTGTCTCAAATTAGCAAATGCGACCCGAGCCTTGCAGATTCGTGCATTGACTTCAGCCGTTACACTACAATCAGAACTAATACAACTTCCAATATACGGCTCAAACTCATCCCCCCTGAGGGGAACGAGCCCTTTTCTGAAAATGGGCGCTATCACCAACTCGCTCCAGTTGTCTAGGACAGACTCCTTTTCCCAAATGCAATCAGATAAGCGCTAACTGAGGACTTCACCCCCTTTGAACAATGCGGGTGGGTGGTCGTCTGGACCAGAAGCTCGGTAGCGCTTGAGAAAATATATGCACTTGTAGACCGGCCGTAGGTGGTTCTACGTTCACCGTTCAGGGTTCTACTTCAACTATGGGCTCCAGGTGAGTGGCAGCTGGTGGCCATGACAATTGTTGTTCGAAGTATTCGGCCCACCGGTCGAGGTGATCCTCTTTATTCAAAATAGTTACTCCTTTCCGATCCTTGATGGTTTCGCTCACAGGTGGTTTCCGGGGACCGGTCACACGGATCGAGTGAAATAACCTTCGGGTATTACTGGCTTTCTGGGTCTCTTCCATTTCCTTGACTCTCGGTGTCCACCACACTTCACGGTCAGCTTGCACGCTCATCTTCATTTGACGTCTGATAATTCGTCGCATCAAGTTATATTCCGGGACGGCTGGGATATTCCTCTGGGATTTAAGCAGTGCCACTGTTTGCCTGATATCCAGTACTTGAGTGCGCCAGGAGGTGCCTTGCTACAGACTAAATTCCCAGCACTATGCAAAGAGATGGCAACCTCGTCCCAGTATGAATTCAAATCTGAAGACGATTCTGTCACATTCGTCTAACATCCGGATCTGCCAGTCTCTCAGTTGCCAAGCGATTTGTCCGCACTTTACGCGGCCCAGGAAAGCGTAGGGAGAAACGACTCCGGACGAGTGCTTGGTCGGAATCCGCAAATATGTTCCAGAATGACCGGCATTCGGTTATTGATCCGCAGTGTGATCGATCTGAGTGTGTGGCCGACATGCTGTTGGAGGACATCATAAGGCCAGACGACTTCGGCTGTTTCGAAAGTTAGTACTGCATAAAACAGCCTGCGATCAGCACACAGTTGGAACAGTCGCTCACCATTGGTTTGTACCTACCGAGTCCAATCCATGTCGACATCCTTATTGGGTCTCAGATACGCTAATCATGCCTACTTTTTCATTCAAATCTCCGGCAGCCACCATGATGTCTAAGCTTTTAGCTCGCCGCAACAGAGCATCCACGGCGCCATAAAATTTGTCTTTGTCGGTGTCGGAGCTACAGTCAATTGAGGCGTAAGCAGACACGATAAACAGACATGACCCAGTCGCACCCTCAATGGCGCTCATGACTCCAAGCTAGTGCCTTCACTGCATATCTCCCTTCGCAATTCTCCCACTTAACAATTCACTGACCGTGCTGTATTTACACACTGATTTATCAGCTCCCGCCTCCAGTGCGCAGCTACCTACCACACCTCCCCAAATCATCGGTGAACGAAACTGGTAGCTACAACTACTGTACGACAAGTACGCGTGTATTACGGCGTATGATGGTGATGATGATGATGATCAACTTCCCGCCTGTGAGACTGCTTCACACATTGCCAGGCGTACAACACAGAGGCGGCTATCATCAGCTGTCCAGTCAAGCAAGGATACTTTCGCTCAGTGACTTAGAATGATACCAACCCCTTCACATCCCACCGTCACAGCCTCAGAATCACCAGCGGTGCGCTGTCTGAAGCGAGTGGAGACTGATGGAGCAGTTAGCTCAGTCACTGTGCTTGCATCTTGAATTCTCGTTTCTGAGACCCAGCAGACATCAATGCCAAGCGAATCCAGTGTGAGAGCAAGAGCAGCTTGTTGTTCTAGTTGCTTCAGAGTACGCACATTGAAGACTGCCAGATAGACTGGGTGTCGAGGCTTGGAGAGTGACTTGGAGATACCTGAGGATGTCAACGCCATGTGACGAGCAGATACTGCATGCAAAACCGATGCATGACGAGCGGATTCATCAGTCCTAAGTGCTGGGCCTTCAATAAAAGTTTTTAATGGGATGGGGAGAGAGGGGAGACAAAGTTTGTGAAAGAGAAATAAGGGAGGCGTCAACCGTAGCCTGTTTCCGCTCACTTGCCTTTCTGTATGTGTTTTATCTGCTGATTCGCCAATCTGTTTTATCTGGCTGCTGACCCGCTCCAGTGATGGTGCCCGAAAAAAAGACTCACAGAAGGGAACACAACAGCTATATTCCTAATAAGCGAGTGCGAGAGCGTGCATGCGAGTGTGAAAATACGGGACATTGTCTAACTTAGTCCAATGCTGGCTTTGGTACGAGGCTGTGACGCGCTGTGTATTGAAGGGGCGTTGTCTGTCTGGTCAGCATCTAGCGGAGCTGAGGGTCCCAGTAAATTTCAAGCATTAAGTTGTTGCTTTCAATAATCTGACCTTCTCGATAGTGTGCAGCAAGTAGAGTGACCCAGCAGATGGCATCATGCGACGGTCGAGTTTATTGTTAGACGTACGTAGCATGGTTGCACGTGGGCTGGGATGCTGTCAGGGCACCCAGACCTAGACAAAAGGACGATTAGGATCTTCAACCAAAGCCTTTAGCTGAAAGGCGGGAAATGCAAGTGCATTACCATTTCTTGGGAACAAGTCGCCACATGTTCCAATCCCCAACCTTGACGACCAGGAAAATGTGTTCGTTAGACATCCAATCGTTGACCAACCTTGTATGAGAGACTGTGAGTGTCGCGGTTACCCCCAGTATAGCTCAGTGAATCGCTGAGTTGCACAAATCGTCACACCGCGCTAGGGTCCAGTCTCTTCGTGACGGAAATTATCAGAGACAATCTCTTGCTCACAGCGGAAATCATACAGCCCAATACACTTCGAAGAAGTTGGTTTTCTCCTCCTTAAATTCATTATTTTATGTCCCAATTCGAGCAAAGAAATGGTGCATAATACTGCCACTTTATGCCAAAATGGAACGTGAAAAGCGATGGTATCGGTCAGGAACAGCGACCGGGTACCGAGAGAGGAATGCTTTGTGCGATTGCTCTAGGTGGTTCAATGTTACTCACCTAAAACATAGAATCTGGCTAACATGCAACATCACAGTCATTTTCGTTTGGTCCCATTCAATCTTCGTATGTTCTACTTATTCATCGAGTACCACATCTATATATTTGACCTCGTGGCAGTTTAGGTTGTTACACTTGCAACTATCACGTGACGAGCCGTTCTCCTAACCCTCGTTTAGCGGCTCTATTTTCTAGGTTCATCCGACGCCGATCGATTGATCCATACACCACGGATAGACCAGTTTTTAAAAGTAACAGGTAAACTGGAGGTCCTCAGAGCAATAATTACATGTCGTTCTTTGTACTAGCATACGGACTTCAGCGGTATAATATTATGCAGTTTAAGTACACTTTCTTAGTTTTGATTCACTGTTCTTCGGTTACCGCGCTATGATATGCTGATCTCAATCGCTTGTGCAACGAACCGTGGCTGTTCGAATTGTGCGTTTGCCACCACAGCAGTGTGTGGAAAAACCGTCAGTCTGCTTGGTAGTGCCCAGTATGTGCACTTTGTCTGACCCCTCGGGTTTAACACATCAATTTTCCCGATTTGCAGCCAGTTATTCAAACCATATCAATGAATCAGAGCTGCCCGTGTACATCAAGACGAACACTATTACAGTGAACACATTTTAAGGCCCCAACGAGCGCTATTCAAGTCGTACGGAGAGTTCCTTGTTACGATGAATTTCGTTGCCATGACCCATTGAAGAAAATGCCTTTTAGGACCTACAAGTTTCGATGATGAGAGGTCATTGTGGTATTTTCGCTCCGAACGTTCTAGCTTGAACAACATGGGGTCGATATGTGAATCGATATGCACCGATTCTTGCTAGTTCCAACTGTTTATCGGGTTTACAGTCACAGGGTATATGTGGAGTGTTGTGGAAACACTTGTTAGTGTCTGTACTATAGGGAAGACGTTTTCCATATGCTATTTTAAAGGAGGCCGCCTAAAGGAACGTCGGTGCCGGCTAAAATGTAATCCCGGAAGGAGTTTTCAGTTGTTGGAGATCCGGAACAATGCTATTCTCCGGGCTTGAGGCGAAATTACAGGATTCAGCTGTAAGCCTGGACTTGTATGAACCCCATTTTATCATTTTTCCTGGCTCTAGTTTGGATACGTGCTTTTTCGTTGCCGAAAAGCCCAAGGTATAGCGGACACAGAAACAGCGGAATCTCTGTTAATGAGGTGATTATCACTGTAGCGTTATCGTCACTGACAGCAGTATATTAGTAATACCCATGCGATTACGAGTCAAGAAAGCCCTACTAAAGAGTGGATGGAAAAGTGAAGGGATTTTGTTCGAAGTAGCCATGTGTTCTTACGGTAGACTATCAAGACTAGGAAGCCTACACAGCCCTTGGACAACATTAAAGTAAGCACATTTGAGATTCGTGTCTAATCAAGGTGCCATCAAGGGAAGTAATTCGGCGTTCTTTTAGAGTCTCACTTGGTGTAAGCTCAGCGCACAACTACAAGTGTACTTTAGCTGCACAGTCTGTCCAAGAATTCGCGTCTGCGGCACTATGATCGGCTGCGTGTATGTCCTGTTTCCAAACTTGTGGAAGCAGGATCACATGAATCCCAACCAGAAAGGTGCGAACATCCCACAGTACCCATTTGGACTGTAGTCACTCTCATTTCATACTGCTGTGTCATGACTCGTCCGTCTTTCACCAACCATCGTCCGGAACAGAAAATGAAACTATCTTCGGTGGACGGTGGTAGGTATACGTAGTACATGCCACAATCACCTGAACTTGGTAAGTTTAATATTCCTATCTATTGATTCTCAGTCATCAACAATCTTCTTTTGCCACCTTGCTGTGCACTCGCTGTGGCCAGCTAACTCAGAGTCAAAGATTCCTTTATAGTCTAGAAAAAATACGACTGTTGGTCGGCGATACATGCGGTGCTTTTCAACCGTTTGATGTATTATCAAGATGTGGCCAATACTCTCTCTACCTAACTTTCATATCTGCTGTTCTAACTACCTCATCTACTCAATACTTTTAGAACTCCCTCGCAATTTGGGTGCATACACAGACTTGGTACCTCTCGAAGTGATGCAACAGCCTCGTGTGTCTGTGACGTTTGGACTTCCTTGTGTCTGTTTCAAAGCTTGGTCTCCACGGTTTGGTCGACCGATGCTTCTACGTCGGGTAATTCTTCCCGTGGACCACGAGGCCGCCTTATCTCCAGATGCATATCTTCTCGCAAAACAGTTATCTGAGTTGGATCATCCGGCGGTGGTAGGATTTCGTGACGTCTTTTTCACCAACGCCTTCAACGACAATTGTGGGTTCATATTTTGATGCGTTGTTCCCGTATTTGCCTCTTTTGTAGGATGTAAAATAGTTCACAATCACACTGTGGACTTCTAGCTGATGTTTTCAGTTTTGATGCATATTTTCGCACCTTTGTTTGACACTCCATCATCTGGAACGGATTTGTTCACCAGCTGTTTCATCGTTGTCTTCATCGAGATCTTTTATGCACTGTACAGCTGAGATGTATTTTCATCCCAGCTGTACAAACCGCGTACATATTGTACAGTGGATATAGCTACCGCAGTTTTATCCACCGATGGTCTGAGGAGGTAGATGTAGGTATCTACGCTTTGGAAACAGTAGATATAACTGATGCGTGAATCCAGGAGTGTCAGCAGGCTTTTGATTTGGGGGAGGTCGGGAATGGAAATGATACACTAAAAACAACAGCTCTGATGTATGCGCGCTACTGGTTCATTTCTATTCGTTTATCTAGCTATCAATGTGTTCCGCTTCAGAGTGCTCACCAGCGCAGTTGAGTTTGCTGCTAATAGTTTTCATATTTCGCTGTTAATTAATTGCTTGACCTCCCCTGTCTCGCTTCCACCTTCCACATAGCTGTGTGTAGAAGATTGTCTACGGAAGTCCGTTGACTGGCACACTGAGCACGTGATCATTCCAACGCAAGCGTGACAGTAACAACCAAAATGGAAACCACTATCGTACTAAAATAAATATTCCTTCATATGTGGATGTTTGGGAATGTTTATATGTGAATTCCTACGTATTTGGTCTGAAGCAACTCACGAACAGATGCAGGCATCTGCTAGAGGAGAGATGTCTGTCTATAGAAAAATTGGTTCAGTCATGCCAACTGTGCTACGCATCGCGAGGACGGAGGTACCACTGAGTTACTCAAGCTCAGAGAGGAGTAATCGTGAAAGTAAAGCCGGACTCGAACGAATAACCGTTTTATGAACTCATGCCTGGAAGAGGGATTTTCCTCTCCGAGTTTCACTTTATCTCCACGGGGTTCGCGCATTAGGTCTTGGTTGACGTGAAACTCCATTTTGCAGAAACTTCTTTTGGAGGGCAGCGTCACTGGCTTTTAATTGTTAAAATAGCTCATACGGCCTGTTTTTGGAGTGACTTGATACATGAGATTACCACCTACATTCACAGCGGATAGACCGCTATCTTGGGACTCAGCGTGCAATCATGCTCCTTCAGCTCACTAAGCCGAACTACTTGGGTTGTAAATTTGTTCAAACTGCCTTCTCATAACAGTAATGGCATCATCATCATTAACAGCAGCACCGCTGGAAAACACCTGTGCTTAACTACCGTCGGTGTTTACTCAAAAATCGCTTTTTAGAATTTGGCTTTACACAACTGTATATCAGCAACCTCACTGTTTTCTCATTTTCAGCCGCTGTGGTTGTGTACGAATACACTCCGTGTTCCTCCACGCTACAGCAAACTCACATGAGTGATCCGATGAAACTCACAAGCTTCAGTTCACCTTTTAACATCAGTCGAACAGTGCGACCCCACAGCGCTCTCAAAAGTATGCTTTTCTGTGTTCCTTTGCTTATTGGACTGTCACTCATGCTCTCATTTTCAGTTGACCAATGCGAGGGAATGGGCGTTCTTGTCTCTTGTCGGGGAGGGTTGGTTCACGCCAAACGGTATCTGTCGAGCAACACTACCATAACCCCTCTTCAGCAGAGTCTCTTGAAGGACTGATTTTGCAAACTTATTAGCAGCTTTTATTTCCCCTCTGAATACTCATCCCTTCACAATTTCAAGTTTCTCATCTGTACCTCATTCTGTACCTTTGTACAGAACCTCCTTACAGGTTGATGCACTGTTTTCGAGTAGACTTATCGTAAGGGATGGTGAAATTGTTCTGTCCTCGCGATTGGAACTGTTATTTCCATGCACGGTTGCTTCATACACTCAAGTAGTTTCATTCATCTTACGCCGGTTGTTTCAGATGACTGTTTACTTGTGATGTCGTTTTGAGGGTATGCTAGCAGTGTGCCTGCAGTTTAATGGTTTTGTCCCTGCACTGCTTGAATGGGTTCGCTCAGTACTTATCCAGTCAAACGACTTTTCACAACGACTCTGATACGATTGTATTAATGTGTAAAGCCCCTGTCAGATGTGGACTACTTTTCCAGTGTATTTTAACTGTTATTTCGTTATTTGGAAATGCCTCCTCTAGATGTAGTGGTGGCTTATATCTAAAGCTCTGCTTCGTGATCAATTTTCCCTCCTTCCCAGGTGGTCCATCCGATTTGGGAATGCTTCCGGAAACCACATTGTGGTCCTACCTGGTTCAGCTAGTCCATGGAATTCGATTCATACATCAACAAGTTCATCGAGCCTGTGGCATTTTAGATCCCACGAAAGTCCTAATACAAGATGGAACACGGTAAGCTCTCTGTACTGTTTTATGAAAGCGTACGATTTTCATATACTGCACCAGACTTTGTGCAGAACAACTCATCAGTTGGCTCTGAAATTCGATCACAACGAGCTTATCTCACCTTCGATTTCCTATGATTCCCAATATTTTAAGGACATGATTACTTAGGAGAGTTGCCACTTTGTCGGGATTCAGTCAAAAAGAAAAGGGAATGATCAAAAGGAGGCCGCACAGTCCGTTTGGGTACTCGACGCGATCGCAACCTTGAATGACAATTGGACACAACTTGGGGTATGCAAAGAGAGATTACAATCACAAACTCATGGGTCGTGTGAATCTTGCTAAGCGTTTTGAATGCCACATGCGGGAAGTTTCAACAGTGTTTCCCCAGGTGAAGTAGAGATTCAGAAGTACCAGTTGACTTGAGGCTGTTTCTTTCGAGTAAACTGGGGATGCACAACAGGCCGTGATGGCGTGAAATGAAAAGAAATGTTTATTGATGTTAACCTTCCTTCCTTCGAGTGGCATGTCAGCAAGGCACCGGAAGGGTGCTACAGCTGAACGCTTTTTCTTGATGTCAACCAGGAACATTAGGTATTTCTTACAGACTCTTAGTGAGTCTCAAACTAGCTACATGTTTTTGAGTATAATTTTGGGCTCCAGTATACTTGGAATCCGGTCAATACTGGAGTCATTCGTGCACGTTTCTCTTTGTGTCATGCTTTTGAAATTCCATACATTCTCTATTTGCTGATAGTACAGTATGCAATCCACACGCTAAACAATTTTGACCCTTGTCTGCGCAACACTGCTTGTGTATGTCCACTTGGTGCCAAGTGTTGTCCTGGTGAATCAATAGCACTTAATTCGGATTTCTCGTAATAGGAAATCTGTGCAAAGTGCGAGGTGGAATGGACGGTCTTATGACGGCTTGAGGTCAGAACTATTGTACCGAATAGGAGGAAGCGTTTCTTCTGTCGAAATAGAACCCTTAAACTTTTCCGAGATTTATTTCAAACACCCGTAACATGTGATTTTGCCCTGCGGTTGAATTGATCACGCATGATGTGAGTGTGATTTCTCCTCATCTTGGAAAATTGTCAGCCTGTAAAACTGAGTGAACGTGGGGCTGTACTTTCAGCTAATAGAACAATCCTTGGAGAGCCACTGGCATGAGTATGCGTTTGTGACAGCATCTCGGCGGTCTGTTGGGTGACAACTCTCGTTGTGATCCTACCTGTTATTGTACTTCAGCAGCATATCAACTTGAGTGCAGTAAACAAGCTTGAGGAGGCACTATAGCCTGGTCTGTTGTACTCACCCACCGTTATGTCAGCTGGTTGGTTAGAGCTCGGTGCATTCCGCCCACTTGAATAAGTACATTCTGTGTTTTAAATAACCCTTTCTTTATGGGATTTACAAAGATCATCAAACGTGTTTCTGTGAAGTACCTAGAGAACGTGTCACTTAGTTCTATTCCTGTGCTCTGTATTCCTCAAAATTCCTGTTCTTAATGGGTTTTGTTCACTTGTAGGAAAACACTAAATCAAATGTTTTATTGGTGTCGTTGTAGCCACTGATCAAGGTCTCTATGTAGTGGAATCACTACATGTTGTGGAGAAACCTCTCAGATTTAACATGTGCTTTACTCATTGAACTCGAAAATTCATGTTGCTTGTTTCCTACATGCAACGTACCCTGCTTTTTCGGTTGTTGAATTCACACCGGTTGAATCTACGTTCATTTTCCGTGACAATTACAGCGAACTATTCTTCTGATTCCTTCAGATGAATATAGAAGTATTGGGGTTAAACGGAACACGCTATGGTGTGGGTTGGCACCGCCAATGATTCACAGGATCTTCACTTGCTCCGCTATTTCACGTCTCGTTGTGTTACCTGTCCCTCGTTTGGCGTCTGCAGCAATACGTCGTGCACTGATGACAGGACCCAGGAGTGCAATCTTGCAATCATATTTCATATTTATGGTGTACTTTTACGGGACAGTCTCCTAACGTCGGCGATTCTTTCTGTGTCGTATAAAAACGAAACACAGTCAACACAGCCCACTGGTTTAGACGCTGTAACCTTGCGTAATTGTCCCGAATTTGTAGTGCGTTTGTGGTAACCTCCATGTGTACCGCTATGCTATGCGTTAACGTGTGGAGCCAATTCATTCTGTGTACTGCCAGAGTTTCAGCGTTGATTCATGTCAGAATTTCAGCTACCTTGGCTCATGACTGACTGGCTTCCGTTTTTTTTTCCGATCCATGTCCTCCAACCAACGGTAGCCTACGTATCAACTGCTTCGGACTAAAAGATATCCTGTTCCATCAATCTCAGGATCCCAACCTTGCTGAAGATCAAGTTCGTCTTTTTATTTTTATTTTATCGACTTATCGGGCTACATTTGAATCTTCGCTTGTCTTTGAATAGACTGCAAAACAGGAGTGTCTTTATTACTGACAGAGTTCGAGTTCTAATTAACTGCTCTTGCCTAAATCGTAGAGCTCATTTTTGTTACACGTCGTATGACAGCTGTGTCCTTCAAGGAAGCTACTGCTACGTATTTCACTTCAGGTAAAATGTGCCTACCGTCACCTTTGATACCGTAAGGTACCTGCAAGAGCGTTTCGGATTACTTCATTGCCCAAGTTGCTTGAAGTTATTGCCAGCTATGCAGATAGTCCCCGTGATTCGCCTGTCGGGTTGTGACCAAGTCAGCTGACCAATACCCGTCATTTTTTCTTATCTTTTTATTCCAAAGGCTGGGAATAGCCCCTGTTCAAGTGATTGACTATCCATATGGGATTCTTGCCTTTGCCAGTACCCGGAATCCGGTCCATCGATAAGTCATTCTTTTCCATTAGCGGAACTGAAGAAGCTCTTTCACCGACTACTGATGACATAAGCTTCTGTCCAGACTAAGCTATTGTAGTGTAACGTAAGACCCAAACCCTTCTGTATCTAATCATACTCCTACACGTTCATTTGAAAGCGAACATTATAAACGAAAGATTCAGCTAGATTCGGTTCAGTCTTCCGTTATGATCGAGTACGTGTTTAAATGAGAGTGTTCGATGGATACTTTTTGTTCTTCCCTTAGATATGTTGGGTGTCGGCTCCAGTACAAAGCACTAGTTTCTTAAATCTAGTGGTTCATTTTTTCGTCCTGCTTAGTCTACGAGCTAATTGAGTAGTTGATGCCGTGTACTGTGTCCAAAAATCCTGTGCCTAGGTCAGAACAACCGTCATTGCCACTTTTATCATTAGTTTGTAGGATGGTATACTTCAGCGAGACAATGCAGTTGACCACACCTCTCGCGCACCAAGAACTGTCTTTTGTTCTTCCGCGTGAAGCTATTAGATTGGCATACTTTTCTTCTTGGCCTTATTTTGATTAGGAAGTCATAAGTGATAGAATTATGCTACTGTGTGCCTGCGCTGCTAAGGCTAAGCCCGCGTGTACTTGCTTCAGTTTGTTCAGATAGCTGCATGTTTATCACTTTATCTCCTCTTTTCATCAATACACTCTGCGTCAACATTGTAGAGTCACCCGTGCTGCGTCTCCGGGACTAATAGATGAAGTGGGGACGGTTTTTGGTCCGCAAGTGATAGATACCGGTGGGAACATAGAGCACACTTTGTAGTAATTCAACTTGAAGGAACACGTAAAACCAAGCACTAGCAACTGGACATGACTGAAGTACAGGGTCTCACTGAGGTGCCTTGCTGTTGGACGCGTTCTCATTAATAGATTCCAATAATTTAATCTCCGAACCTTTATGGAAAGCTACATGGTGTCACAAACAACTAGACGGACGGCATTTTAATGTTCTTGTTTCACAGCAGTTAGCTACTCGGTTTCGAAGTCGTAGACGGTCGTTCCGCTATCAGTCTTGCACGTTGCTAACCATTTTGATGTTGGCTAGTCTGATAGTTGCACGCGACGCAACAGAAAACAGCTTCCGTTGATTCCAAACGTGTGATCCGCTGCCTTGTCGCATTGAAATGTCCCACCCCCTGTGTACTCAGTCGTGGTAATGAGTGGCAATATTAACTGTTCTAGTTTCTGGATATGTGCATCAACTTCAGCATATACAAGCTGAAAGACAGCCTTCGTTCGCAAGCAGTAACAATGGTTCCCTGGCTATTGTCTATATAAATCCCGATGCTTAAGTTGCCTTCCTTGTCTTCTGAAAAAGTAAGTGGCTTTGGCACTGTCACAGCCTATATCGTTTTCAAATGTTCATTGTTCTCCGTCCGGGGGGGGGGGGCGT